>NC_139230.1:127689055-127956671 GCF_977018435.1 Lepisma saccharinum
AGAACAGTCTTATGAAATGTATTTGCTGTTCCGTAAGGTAACACGAAATAATTACACCATTTGCGAACTCCCAAATCTGCATGACGTTAAACGTAAAGAGGCGGAAAATTTTATTCATAAAAGTACTTCACATTTGACAGTAATAGTCAAGAGAGTCTCGTGGGACACTGTGTTAAGGTGCTGGAGTAAATCCTTCTTATTTTTCTTCCTCGAAGAACAACAATTTTTAAAGTAGAGCAACAGTAGTTCTACTCTTTCTTATTTCTTTTAAATTCTTCCACATTCCTTTAATTGGGTTAAATATAAATAAAAATATTGCTTGCATTTCCATCATTGACGTAGACCAGGCCCGTATGCAGAATTTCTTTGAGGGAGGGGCCAGACCCAAATGTATATATATATGAGAGAGAGAAAGAGACACAGATATTAGAAAATGGTTCAAATAGTGTGAGCGCCATTGAAAAGTCATGATAATTCTATGTTTAGAAAATAATATATTAAATATATTAAATGTTGCATACTAGGAATTATTATTACAATAAGGAACATGTATAATTGTGAGTTAAGAAATTAACAATAATAAAGAGACATTCTCGCATCACGATTGCAGTTCGAAAAAGTCGGGTCAGGGATTGAATGTAACGCACTGTCCTGACTAAATTGGTGAATCGGACGTCTGCTAGCCTTGCATTATAAAACTAAAACCATCCAATATTGCAGCCTGAAGACTTTTGCGCAAGTAACAGATTCAATTATGTAAGAACAAAATTGAAATTTTTACACATTTCTAAACTCGACAATGTTATTTTCGTAGTTGTTGATACAGGCTGTAGGTTCACATTTAAATATTTCAGGGTTCGAAAGGGGCATGCCCCCATGCCCCCCCCCCCCCCCCATGGGTACTGGCCTGACGTAGACAGTGGGAGAAAAATTTTGGAGAATCTTTGTATTAAATTTATTATTTACATCCACTTTATGCTCAGATATGTTTATTGACAATCGTAAACTTTTCGTTTAATAGATAATGTTTGGTTTTAAGCGACGGGAGAACATTGGTCTAATTTTCTATCTTGCTCTTTTGAGAGAATATATACTTCTACAATAGCAATCGCGTTCGGAAACGGTGAAAAAAATTACTTGGTTTTCAAAGGCAGACAATCTTGGTAGCATAGCTTGCTCGCGTTCAAAGTGACTCACTCACGCTATTCAAGGCCACTTCTTATCGCAATACACTGTGCGTCGATGCACAGTGTCTGCACCCAGCAAGTTACAAGTTACCAGAGTCGAATTTTAAAGAGAATCTGAAGAATGATAGATTTCATCAGAGGCGGCTAGGTGGGCACTAGCTCAACATGCAATAGTTTAAGTGATAATTTCTGACAACCAAGAAACCTTATTGAATAAGTAATGGGATAGTAATACTTGTACAGAAGGTTGTTTCACGTCGATGGTAACGATTTCGATCACCAGGGAGCAGCACATAGGCACAGCACAGAACAGCCAGAGCCGATATGATGAAAGTACTGTGTGTTGACTTGCAAAGAAGACGGTTGGTGTGTGAGTGAGTGTTTATATGGCACCAAAAATTTCAGTCTTTTCGGAGGGGTACATCTGTGCCCTTTCCGACGTTGGTTATAGTTATAGCCAGATAATTAAACAGTGCCAGACGAAAGCCTTCCATGTGTCAAAGAAGGGCATCAACGCAGTGTTCAATCGCCATAAAGCTTGCACCGTACCTGTTTCTGGAACCTGTCAAAGTGGGCCTCAGACATATCGGAAGCCCAAGCATTCCCCCGATGTTGTGCGGAAAGTGAGATCCTTGGTGTGACGTGAAAACCCTGTAATGCAAAGAGTGATTGCACAGGCAGTGCAATGTTCCCCTGCAACTGTAAATCGCATTATAGCCCAAGATTTACAACTTTTCGGAAGCACAAGGCTCAAGTTCATAAGCTGTGTGCCTCACATGTCCAGGAGAGGAAGACCAACAGTCGGAAGCTCTACGAACGCTATCTGGCTGGGGACCGCTGGAAGTATGTGGTGTCCCGGGATGAAGCATGGGTGTATCTCTCGGGATGTGATATAAAAGGGCCATCTACTATCGTCCATGTGATGCAAGAGGTCGATCTGAGTAGGTATGTTAATGTGCTGAAAGTTTTCCACATAGGTTCATGGTTGTTGGTGGTTACTGCTATAACGGCAAACTTCCACTGCGCAGAGTGGACAAAAAGGCTAAAATAAATGCAGCCTATTACCAGACGAATATTTTGGATCCACTTTACAGACATATTATCCCTTCTCTCTATGGCAGCGACACATCTCACGTTGTCATCCACCAGAACAAGGTATCCAGTCATACGGCCAAGTCCACGCAGGCATACGTGGATCGGATGGCACGTGAAACGTGCATTCATGCATTCCCCTTTACAGACAATCCTGTGAAATCCCCCGATGGCTCTCCCATGGATTTCTGTGGGTTTCCGTTGTTGAAACAAGCCTTGGGAAGCAGATGGCCCCTCACAATTGAGGGTCTTTGGAAAGCTTGTCATCAGGAATGGAATCGTTTGGACCAATGTGTTCTTCAACGCAGTCTCCTCCAATGGAAACTCCACTGCAGGGCCATTGCTGCAAGACAGGGGTATCACGTGGAGCACCACTGCTGGTGGCGTCATGGATTTTCTTAAGGTGAGGTAGGTTCTAACTTTGTTACCACGGACGTGAAACGACCTTCTGTATCTACTCCTTTTTAACAATGTAAGCTTGAAGACAATCTGTATTCCATTTGTTTATATTGGCAACTTGGTCAACCTGAGGTTATTATAAGGCACTATTTCGTAGATGTTCATGTAACCGTTATAAAATTACAAATAAAATATATTCAAAAGCTTAGAAATACTAACAACGAAGAAATAAGTTCAGAGTTAAATTTCAAATGCATGTGTATAGAGTAATTCTAGAAGTACAGAGCTATATCAGAGTATTGATTTTCTTTTTGCAGGATAACGTTTACAATATTGACGCAAGAGAATAATTAAGAACTGTTGTTTCAATCGAAGGCAATTGCATGGTGTATTGGTTAGAGTTCTTGAAAGCATCGATTGCAGTCCCAGGTTCGATCCTCCTTAGGAGGTGTTCTTTTTTTAAATTATCTTTTTATTCTAAACAAGAGCATGGTAACATTATTTGTAATTGCAGTGTATAGTGGCTACATTGTTCTGCAAATGGAATTTATAAAAAAAATAAATGAATTGACACACGTTCAAAGGGATATTTTCATGTATAAGATCGTGAATTATGATACTCTAACGATAATTGTGTATTGCTTCAAAGACATTGACAAATATTAATGAAATAACTATTTATATTTGTGGCAATTCAGGACATACTAATTTTACCCCTTTTCCCACTCGAGTTCAATGCAAGGATACCTCCTTAAATATCGAATGAAAAGTTCTCATCATGTGCAATACTCCATTAAACGTTCTCACTGAGTTGTACTACCTTTGTTTTCTTTGTTCCAAAAAGTATTGTTTGCACATTACATGTAGGAGGATAGTTGCATCTACATTTCACATTGGTCAGCTCCTTCTACTTACTTTGAGGAGCGAAAACTTGTAGGGTAGTGTTTACGGTTCAGGACTGTCAATCTGATGGTCGTAGGTTCAAACCCTTCCGGTGGCAGAAAATTTTCGTAAGACTTATCCCATTGTGTTCATTGTCCACGCCATGTGAAACGGAATGATTTAGTTTGGAATTAACGATGGGGGGAGGGGAAATATTAAATGACGAAATCTCCATTTCAACGACCCGAGAATGGACAAAAATTGGATAATTCTTATAAATATTAAAATTACATTCATGTTTTTAGTGGTATAATCGCAGGTAAAATCAAAGATCTTACATGGAAGATTTTACCTTGCTCTGAACTATGCCAAAAGGCATTTCGCACTGATCTAATACATTCTCCAATACATTTCAAAATGTTATTGAATGTTTCATGTCGATAATTTGACCAATGCATCAATTCTTGACGCTGAGACGATATTTTCTGCAATTACCTCTTCTCTTCAGTCCCTTCTGTTCTTCTCTTCTCCTTCTCCTCTCCCCTCCTTCTGCTCGCTCTGTTTGTATCTCATATCGCCTTCCCTACTTTTCTCGCATCTTATCTCCATCCCACTCATCTCCACTCCTCGTATCTCCTTTCCTGTCTTAGATTTCTGACTCCACACACATTTCTCCTCTTCTTTTCGTTCTTATCTTTTCTCTCCTTTACTCTACTCTCCACTCTTCTCTCAGCTCGTTTTCCTTCTCTTTTCTCTTCTTTGCTCGATTTTCCTCATCTCTCCTAGAATATTTTTCCATTCTCCTCACTACATCTCCTCTCCTCGTCTATCCTCTCTTTCTTCTCTCCTCTACTTTTCCTCTTCTCCTTTCACTTTCTCTTTCCCCTGTACTTTGTCACCTCTCGTTTTCTCTCATCTCTTTTCCTTTCTGTAGACTCATCAGCGATGAAATACTAGAAAACCTATTCTTTCTCTTTCAGAAAGAATTTTGTCACTTGCGATATAATAGTGATATTTTTAATACTCTTATACACTAATACTTGTTTTTATTTCTTTCCTGTATTTTATAAATATTTATTGTGCATGTGGCAACCCTGAAATTGAGCCTAACTCTACATGCTACCCACCAACGCCTTGTGTATATTGGGTTGCCTAGTTTAAAATGTCGTTGTTCTAAAACTTTTGAGAGACACTGTACAAAGACTATAAAAATATTTAAGTTAATATTTTAAGTTACAGTTATAGAGAACATCCAGAATGTTTTAGTTTCACTGGAAAAAAAGTTACTGAAATTATTATAAGTTTCATTAACAAACTCAACAAATATTTCTATAGTACCGTGCGTCCATTTCGATCTGCAGCCGAGAGATCGGGAGAAACGTGGCAGGCGGCACTGACGGAGATGCCGACATTTGCGGCCTGAAATGCCCGCTTATTTTTATGGACATATGCAGACATTTATATAAATATTGCAAAACGAGCACTAACCTGTGTTATAAGAGTATGGTTTTAATTTTAGTAGCTTAGTGACTGTATGTGCCGATGATTTTGACACGCCCACCTCTTGTGAAACACGACGTAGAGGTTTGTTTGGAGAACGTTCTAACGCTGCACCAATATCATCGAGTTTTGCTTCGGTTAGAATCCGTCGTTTTTGCTTAGGTGTTTTAAAATTTAACGATCCAGTTTCTCGTAATTTAAGGACAAGATGTCTAACCGTATCTCTGTGTGGAGTTGAAATGCATGGGAATTTCTGTACAAATTACCTACACATGTCTCGACACGAGTTTGTTCTCACATAGGTACGTGTCATACATAAAACAATCTTTGTTCTAACGTGAATCTTGCGGCTGGCATTCCAATCGTCTCACTGACACGTCACACATACACACTACAATACCACAAACAAGTAACTGCATGTAACCAAGAATAACACTCTTGCGCACAGTACGAAATTAACACGCTCTTGGTGTACATTGCTCGCCACTATATTTACAACTCTGTCTTCATCTAGTCGCGAAGGAACAAAAAACTCGAGCTTGGAGATTTCGGATTGCAAGGAAGCTCACGAACACTATTGACTTTTAACGGTTTCTTCTACAGCATAATCTTGATACAGTGTTGCACATTCAAAACCTCCAAACGATCCCCATCGGCACAAAACTCTTTCAACGATATAAACTTAAGCAGGACGTTACTGGTCAAAACTATGATTAAAATGTTTTATTATCTGTGGCTCTTAACATCGTTTCTAAAGCGTATTTTTTTGTGTATATAAGAGCAGAACTTGGATGAATTACAGAAGAACTTTTGCGTGTTATAACACAGGTTAGTGATCGTTTTGCAATATTTATATAAATGTCTGCATATGTCTATAAAAATAAGCGGGCATTACAGGCCGCAAATGTCGGCATCTCCGTCAGCGCCGCCCGCCACGCTTCTCCCGATCTCTTGGCTGCAGATCGAAATGAATGCACGGTAGTTACAGTATCAGAAACAGAAAAATGTATGTTTACGTATATTTTTTTTGCTTTAATTAAACTGTTTAAATATTTTACTGGGCCATTTACTAGAAAAGCCTTTTTATAAAAACATATATATATATATGCATGGTGCCAAAAACTATGCAAGCAATTTTAAGCGTTATTTTTTTTAAAAAAAATCGATTTAAAATAAAAAAATCCAATTTCATTTTAAAATATCAACAAAAATTATTTTTTAAATAAAAATCATGAATTTAACCACCCTGATCATAGATGACCACATAGATGAATATAGCTGACAAAACACAGAATTTGTAAACTTTGAGTTGTGTCTATGATGGTACACTTCTCCAAATGTTATCTGACCACCTTGAAATATTTCTAAGGTCAGAACTCATTAACATGGCAACATAGCTCTTGAGCACCAGCAGAGAGTAGTCAACTGTACCTCAATTCCCTTTAGTAGACGAAAAACACTGGGATGAAAGATTTAGATGCTTGGTTATAACATGTAGTCAGAAATTATGTTAACCGAACATATTAATAGTGAACAAAATGGAAAACTTAAGTATGATGAATAATTTTCAAGAATACTTGCGATTCGGGAAGGCAAAAAGTGTTTGACGAATTTTTTGTCCAAATTCATGGTAAGAACGTTGATTTGTTCCAAGAGTTTTATGCCTTAAATTTCAGACAACTATCTCACCAGCAGCAGACAATCAAATACCACGTGACAGATGCAGAAACCAGATAGGAAACATAATTTAGTCATCACTAGGGCGTGGATGTTGATGACCTAAAAATGACCTATAGAATGACCTTGAAATTATTAAAAATGACCTAAAATACTTTTCGCTCTGAAATGAAATCAACTGATTGTATAGAAAGGACGTGTATGTTCTTACATATTGAAAAATATCATGAAATCAATTTATGTTGTCTTTATCACTGACAGTATTCACACAACGAGGTGGATAGATTCTTTGGAGACACTTCCGTCATCCGAGGATGAATCCTTATCAATCGATTTTGGCTTGCTTTTTCTCGATCTTTTTGAGACAGCTAGTTTCTTCTTTCTCTTTCCTTCGTCATTTTTCTCTTCTCTGAAAATATTTCTCTTACATTTCAATTTCTTATTGCTGCTTGTTTCGCTTGTTTGATCATTTTTTTCAACTAGTTCCTTCTGATAAGGAGATGCAGTAATCACAGCTGCTTTGCCAGGTTGTCTACTGATCTTGGAGGAGCAAGGCAATGTTGGTGGAGGCCGAAGGTTGAAAGGCGAGACATGTGCAGGAGATTCAATATCAGAGATTTCCTCTTGATTTATATTTCCTCCACTAGCCAGCTGTTCTGGTAAGAAATCAGTGTCACTAAAAACTGTGGGGTCAAATGCTGATATTCCACATTTCTTGAAACTGTTCATAGCAGTTTGCATGTTTGCTGCCTTCACATATGTCTTGTCGAATATTTCACCAATTTGAAACATTGACACTGCTTTGAATCTGTGGTTATCAAGTCACAAATCTATTTCCTGTGAATAGTGCTTTTTGAAGGGACCCATGAAACTAACATCGAGGGTTTGCAATTTGTGGCTTGAATGTGATGGGAGGCACACAATGTGGACTCCATGTTGTCTTCCTAGCAAAACTATGTCTAAGTTTCTTATATGGGAATAGCGCCCGTCTAAAATAAGAACTACCGAATCTTCGTTTGATGGCTTGACTGCTCGAATAAAATGTTCAAACCACTGAGTAAAAATGTGGGTTTGTATCCACCCAGACGGATGACAGACTGATGGCGTTCCAATCAGCAGCTCAGGCTTCATCCTGGCACATGGGAATATGATCAGTGGAGGGACAAACGTTCCTGATGCACTCATGCACGTCACAATTGTGATTAACGAACCTCTCTCTGCTGAAGACAGTCAAGCTAGTTGCCTCTTGCCTTTGATACTCAGGAATTGAGACAGAGTACCCTGAACTACACAAATTTCAGTTTCGTCAACATTAAAAGCTTTTGTGGGATTAAATGTCACCTTTTGCAGTTCTTCTCGAAGAATATAAAAAAGTGCAGAGATACTTTCTTTGGTGAAATTCTTAACCCTACTTAATGAAATCAGCTCTGGCTTTCTGAATGAGTGTATATGATGCCTTTTTAAAAAGCATCGCAACCAATTCTTTCCAGCTAACCGTTCGTTGCCGAGAATGGATGTTTAATATTATTTCGCACTGCAAGCTGGTACGCTAATATTCGGTTGTCACGTCTTCTTATTCCATAGAAACATTCATCCATCACCTTGCAATATTCTGTAAATTCCTCTTCTAGCTCACTGCCAAGTGCACACTTCTGGCCAATTGATGATGACAATCGCTCATCAACATTTTTACTCTTTACATAATCAAAAGAGTGGATTTTGGAACTTTAAATACTTAAGATGCTTTTAGAAATCCCATTTTTTTTCCCTTCGCAGCTTCGATAGCATTTTTCATTGCTTCTTGGGACCAGTTTTTCCTTTTTTGCCCAGTCATCTGTGAAATAAATAACACATCATGAGTGTTTGAAAAGGGTGCACAATTTCGGATAGTCGAAATTAGGTACCCGTGTAGCATCCAAAATTAGGCAACCCAGTCGCATATTCAATATGGCGATTCTGTGCATTCCCCCTCTGAAATAATGTGACTGAAACTACGTAAAAATGTTTGCTGAATCTCTCAAGATTATATAAAATTTAGACAGTGAGTAAATACTAACCTTCAAGTTGTAGGCCTTAAGTTTGTATGGTGAAATATTACATCAAAATTCTGGAAAAGTCAGAAATATCAGCCACACACTAAAGAAACATTGCTCAAGGTCATGCACAAGGGTACAACTGGGGGACGAAGTGGTGTGTTAGTTGGCACTATTTGCACTTCGGCGCTGCTGTTCTAAGGTGGAAATTTCTTGGTATCCGAAATTAGGAACCTATCCGAAATATGGGCACTTGACCCTACACACACATATATATATTCATTCATTCATTCATTGTTTTCTGCCTAATTGGCAGGTTTTTCACTGCAATCTCCAGCTTTCCCTATTCTCTGCCTTATGCTTCATAATATCATACTACCCAGTTAATTTAATATCATCCATAAGCTGATATCTCTTTCTTCCACGGACTTTTCTTCCTTCAACCATTCCCTCCAAGGCATCCCTTAGCAGGCAGTTCCTTCTTAGACAGTGTCCTAACCAGTTTCTTTTTCTCTTCTTGATGGTCTCCAGTATAGATCTTTTTTCACCGACTCTTTTCAGTACGGCTTCCTTTCTTACCTTGTCCGTCCATTTTACATGCTCCATTTTTCGCCATGTCCACATTTTAAAAGCTCCGAGTCATTTCTCTTCATTTCTTCTCAACGTCCAGGTTTCTGCACCATATAGTGCTACACTCCACACAAAACATTTCACTAATCTCTTCCTTAGACCTATGTCCATGGGTCCACAAAAAACATTTTTTCTTCTATTGAAAGCTTCTTTTGCTATTGCAATTATCATTTTCACTTCTTGTTTGCAGCTCATATCACTGCTTATAGTGCATCCAAGGTACATATAAGCACAGGGGAGCACTTTACTTTACTTTATATATATATATATAATAATAATAATAATAATAATAATAATAATAATAATAATAATAATAATAATAATACAGGGTGGCGACAGACCTGGAAAACCTGGAAAACCGGAAAAAGTCAGGGAATTGGAGGTGTCAAAAAAAGTCAGGGAAATGTCAGGGAATTTCGTCTTCATTGACTTTTCCATTTTTTTTATTTATTTATTTAAAGATATCGTTATGGAACTGTGCACGGGAACAGGAAATCTCATTCGTAAGTTTCGGCCTCAACTTTTACGCCCATTTTATGCGCAAGACAACCACGGCGCCAGAAACCAGTGATGGTAGGAGGAGAGAGAGAGAGAGAGAGAGAGAAAGAGAGAGAGAGAGAGAGAGAGAGAGAGATTTCTCTCGCCCTGGCTCCTCGGTGGGAATTTTAAATTCGAACACTCTTTGGAGGAAAATTGTTATAACTCGGGCACTATGGGAGCACTCTACTTCGGATAACTTTTGATTTTCAGCTAAAACATCAGCGCATGCAGCCGTGTACAATTTAGAACGCCGAACCGACGAAGGGGGTTTGGGGGGCGAGACCCCCGAATTTCAATGGAAAAAAACATAAAAATCTGGAGTTTGCCCCCTCTTCTCCCACTATTTTTGGAGAGAAGCCACGAACTTTAGTATTCTTTTAAAGAATGGATATTTATCAAGAGAATGAAACATGTTTCATGTTCTTGGGTGCCTTACAAGTTGAATAATAAGCCAAAATGTGATTTTGTTTTTTACGAAAAATAGGTAATTTGCATTTTTGGAGGAAAATTGTTATAACTCTGGCACTATGGGAGCAATCTACTTCGGATAAGTTTTGTTTCTCAGCTAAAACATCAGAGCATGCAACTGTACAATTCAGAACGCCGAACCGAGGAAGGGGCGTTTGGGGGTCGTGAGCCCCGAATTTAAATTAAGAAACCATAAAAATCTAGAATTTGCCTCCTCTTCTCCCGCTATTTGGGAAGAAGGCGCGAACTTTACTATTTTTTTCAAAGAATGGACATTTCTCAAGAGAACGTAACATGTTTCATGTTTTTGGGTGCCATACAAGTTGAATAATAAGCCAAATTGTAATTTTTTAAATATTTTTTTTAGGAAAAATAGGTAATTTGCAGTTTTGGAGGAAAATTGTTATAACTCTGGCACTATGGGAACAATCTACTTCGGATAAGTAGCATGCAACCGTGTTCAATTCAAAATGCTGAACTGTGGAATGGGGGTTTCGGGGCGCGACCACCGAATTTCAATGAAAAATATCTTAGTTTGCCCCCTCTTCTCCTGCTATTTTAGGAAGAATGCGCATACCTTAGTATTCCTTTCAAAGAATGGACGTTTCCAAAGAGATTGAAACATGTTTCATGTTCCTGGGTGCCATACAAGTTGAATAATGAGCCAAAATGTGAAACTCTGTTCGGAAATGTGGCATGGATATGTTGCGGAGAGGGGGGAGATTTTCCATCAATATGAATTTTCCAGGCTTGCTCCAGACCTGGGTCAGAGTTTCCATCCAAACATAAGAGTATGAAGTTCCAAAAAGCACATTCATTTCTTAATCAGCACCATGATATCATATGGTATCATCGGGGATTAAAGGTAAAGCCTCTAATCTGTATTACGTGGAAAATGCATTGAATTATCATTTTTTTCTTGTCCGTATGGGAGTAGTAAGGCGACTTGTCAACAGATGGAGGGGATAAGAGCGGGTGGTGCCGTCCGATAGTTATCGGACGTTGCAGTAAGGCATTTTGTTGGGCAAACTAAAGGAACATGGAAACAAATAGGTTCCATTGATACATACGATTTTTGTCGAATATCGCTACCCGACAAAGTACCTCACTACAACATGCGACAGAAATTGCATGGACTGCAACATCCAACAAAAATCGAATGCATAAACAAGAAGAGCTTTAGACTGCAAATATGCTGCTGGAATTTTATTACTCTTCTGGCTCACTTCACCTTATTTAATGTAGCAGTGCTTACGAAGGTTTTCTTTCATCATCCTGCCGTATTACTGGTTTCGCACAAGTTATCATACCTTTACAATGACATCGCACTATTCTTAGATATCAAAAAGAATCCAACCAAATGGGATATATATTGAATACTATCACGAAAAAGTGAAACATAAATCTGCATTGGTGAACTTTATAAAAATTGGCAAGTGCATGCTCCCAACCTCAAATTTACTGCAACACTAGTATTGCAATGAAATTAACACCACTCTCTGTCCTGTCTGTTCAAAGTCATGAGAGATGGTCATTAATCTCTCACTGAGTAAGGTTAATGTCTAATATTATGAAATAAAATACTAATAATAAATACGTAAATATGTTAATATCATATTTACTCAAATCATTCAATCATAAAAGCAAATCACTTTCTTCAAGAATTGACTTTTCTCTGCCAGTCCTGCTAAATTTTCACTTTCCATCTACTGATTTATACGAGGGGTGGCCAGAAAGTAATTTCCAATTAGTAGGGACATTGATTTTTCGCAAACGCCAAAACCGTGAAAAATGGTAATTGCTGCGAAGCTATGTTTAAGAATGTGCAGTGATGTCTGGACACATTTTTCGCCCGTTCGAAATATTGAAATTTGACATAAAATGAGAATTGTTGGCGTTTTTAGCGATTTTTTTAAAGAAATGTCCTAAAACAACGAAAAATTCCATGAAGTCCAACATTCTTGTCTTTTCTAGGCCATGTTTGTGTACATAGAACATGCAAGTTTTCCAACATTTTACTCAAGAGTAAACTATAGAGTTATACGTACATGGAATAATTCTGACAGCCACATTAAATCATGTATTTCCCACGATTTTTTCAACTTCTATCAAAATAATTTGCATCACAGAGCAAAGTGGCAGGGTTCTAACAGGAGATCGAGTGTGTATCTACCGTCACATGGGAGCCACATCTTCGTATTTGTCGCACGAGATATGTTTTGAATTACCAAGCTAAGTGCGCTTCATCGGCATTTGTCGAGCGAGTAATAATGGAACTCAGTCATTAGGGCGTCTGGCTACTATGCGAGAGACCCGGGGTCGATCTCCTGCGGTGGAGAACCGGGATGTTGTCCACCTATTCAAACTGCTCCGGCCCCCACCCAGCATCATATGAAGCTGGTACCTTGAGGAAACTTTGAGGAATAAAGGTAGCTAGGAGCTTGGTGCTGATCACATCACCCCTATACACCTTCATGGAAAAGTGCAGGGGAGCACTTTAGTTTTACTTCCTCAAAAATCTGTTCCAACATATCAAACTGTCACGAAAATACGTAGACCATGTGACCTACAATTTAAAATAATAGTTTAAAAGCACAATGGAGTATTACGTTTCGGTATATTTGGCAGATAAATGTTCTAAAACAAAAAGGCGAATTTTGGGAAACGTAACACTAACAAGTCAAAAAAAGATAATGCCAATTTTTGGTGACATAATATATCGGTATCTATCACGTGAGATTGATTGATTTTAATTTTTTGGGTGCGTCGCCACTTATGGTCATTATGCACCCTTCAGAATATACGGAGAAAATTCCATTATCTAAAATCCTTACCTTAAAATTAAAAAAGGTGTATGGAAAATAACTTTCCCAAAAAGAAATTCAAGATATCAAACTCTCACGAAGAGGCGTAAGCCATGTGACTTACAATTTGAAACAGTAGTTTAAAAACACCATGAAGTTATAATTTCAGATATTTGCCAGAAAATGCGCTAAAATGAAAAAGTGAATTTTGGGAAAAATAACACCTAATAGTAAAAAATAAAAAAAATACACCAATTTGTAAAAAAAATAACAAACAATCAAGGTCCCTACCGATTAGTCATAAATAAAACAAGAATATCAGTTGTAATTTATTACATTAGTAACAGTGTGTCCTAGCCTAATTTCGGCATAATCACCACCATTGTTCTGGCATTTGTCGTAGCATGGCACTAAATTTTGTATGCCCATGGTATATTTGTCTGACAGCAAAGACTGGAACTATCTCTACCGCAGTGTAGCTGTCAAATCCTTGCCCTGCCAGAAACCTCTTCAGTTAAACAAAGAGATGAAAGTCGGTACATTCAAGGCCTTGACTGTACAGGGAGTGGTCCAAGATCTTTCACCTGAAGTGATGCAAAGGGCCTGTGTGTACTCAGCTGTATGGGGTTGTGCACATTCGATTGGCCTTCCCTGAATTGTCTGCACCAATGTCTGACCATACTATCACTCACGACGTCCGGTCTGCACACCTCACACGATTGCTGGTGGCTCTGTGCCAAATTCTGAGCATGTTACGTGCCACTTCTTCCTGCCTGCATGTGTGTGTGTTGCTCTCCGACTACTAGTGCTGCGTATAGGCACGATTGGAGCTTTTTTCAGGATACCCCTTGTATATGAACTTCAGAAGCTTTTATTATTAGAGTGTTCCTGTTTTAATGGGTGGTTAGCTAAATCAGGTACCTATACAATGCAATTCTATAAATTCCTTGCGTTCAATTTATAATACATTCATACCCTTTTCGCCAGCATTAATGGTATAACTCCATGTTGTCAGTTTCACAGTACTTCACTTGGATATACTGTACTGAAGCAGAAATCCCATTGATGATGTAAGGAAATATGACACTTTATTTTGTTCGATTCAATTGTTTCACTTATATGCAAGAGTTAGGTTGTTTGCTCTACAGAGAAGAGAGAAGTAGCTTTATGCATTGAAAACTGAGTCCGCACTCATGGTTCTTGAAAGCAGAGGGTTCCAAACCTCAGTGGAAATATCAACATATAATACCGAGAATTTATTAGGAGACTGATAAATTACAAATTGTATTTCTTAATCATTCACTCTTCACTCTTATCTCATTTAGTCGTAACTTTAAAAATAATCAAGTATTTTATTTTAAACTTACTATTTTGCACTTTGAATTCAAATCATAGAGAATAGAGAAATTAAGTCAATTTCATAGAAGATAATATTGGTACTTATCAAATCCATACCTGGATCTGTATGAGTTTATTTCCATTTGCAAAAACATCGATTTAGTTTAGTTTGTAATTGTCAGGGAAAAATGTAAATTTTGTCCTGGAAAACCTGGAAAAGTCAGGGAATTTTATTTTTGCTTGTTTGTACCCACCCTGTAATAATAATCCATGGCTCTACAGCCCTGAAAGAGTCATTGCCTATCTCCCAACTGCCAGTCTCCCTCCCACAATCCTACCTAGAGGCGTGGATATCTTCAACCGGTAATGGGGTAACGTGGGGTCAGCACGTTGAACCCCCAGCCATTGTAGGAGATTTCGGAGACCAGATTACGCTACTCACTCATAGCTCCCCAAGTTCCTCACGATGGTGGGTTGCCACCTGCCCTATACACAGGCCGAAAATTTCTACAGACTGAACCCGGGATCGAACCTATGCTGTCCCACAGCCATCATCCAATATACTGGGGGATGCATTTATATATAAATGAGAAAGAGGTGGAGAGATGCTTTACATATGCTTTCCTGTTGTGAATGCTTCCCTGAAGACACAGTGGAAATTTGTTACCTTGCAAAGGACCTTGTAAAGGGTTTTTTGTCACCTCAGAGAGCCCCAGGTTTGATACCTGGCGGAGGCCACCACATATGCAAGTCTGCCGAAATGTTTGAAAAAGTTCAATCGGTAATCCATCTATACCTGTAGTTTTCCCTTTTTGAGCCCTTTGGAGAGCAGCGTCCACTTCTTCCTTGGTGAATGGTCGGTTCAAGATGGCTTCATCTTCCCGTGATAGCATGGGAACATCAGGGAATGAAACAAACTCTTCTTCTGCCTAGGATGCCAGGTGTGCTTTAAATTGGGCTGCAAAATGTTCAAATAAGCATGCACGAATGTCAGAATGTTGTGTGAAACACTCGTCCCCTTGTTTTAGTTTCGTTATGGGTTTTCTTTTCCCACTTTGCTGTTCTGCACTCACATGGGCAATGCTTCCCTGTTCCTGGGGATCAATCATTGGAGATGATTCCTCACAACAAGCCTGCCATTGGCTCTCTATTAACAGTGGCAAAATGATAAATGGGAGCTGTCATATAACACACTAATGAAATAAACAACTAAAACATTTCATGTACATACAGGTTTTCTGAAGAACCATTCTTAACAGTTTTCATCATTATGGGGGGAGGGGTGTTTCCAGAGGGTTGGGCACACTTTGGGACATGGCAATCCTCACTGGAGATGATGAACGCTGGTTGCTGGATTTCTTCGCCGGATGGTTGTAGATCTGGTCTGTGAGGCATATCTTCTTCCGGTTCTGCTTCCCCAATGGGCATGATAATGTAGTCTGCACAGATGAGAGTGCTGGAAGTGGGTTCCTGATAGGGATGGCCAAATGGATCCGGATCCGAAAGTTCTGGATCTGGATCTGGATCCAAGAGTTTCGTATCTCAATCCCATTATAATATTACCACACCTTAAAAGGTATTATGATCTTCGATTACAAAGAAATTTTTAATTAGTTAGTCCTTCAAGATTTTTTTTCAAGTGTTGTTCGTAAAATAATTTGCTACGCATCCGCTAACACACTCTTGCACAAAAATAATCTTACTTGTTTAACATAAAATGTCAGAGGTGATTTTGTATATGCCATTGAAACAAATATGTATTCATTCGAATGTATAGGAAATGGAAACACACATAAATGTTAGACATTCCATTCCAGGATGAAACCTGTAACACATTTAACAAGATAGAAATGTTATACAAAAATTATACAATTGTTCTATAGTTACAGTTTTAAAAATTAAAATAAAACATTATAATATATAATATATGCAGTGTTATATAATTACAAGGTGTAAGACTAACAAAAGAGGTTATCTAAGTGTCTGCCTCCGATTTCCATGAAACTTCGCAGGTGTATACAGGATCCCAAAGGAAGAAATACATGTTTTTTGTATCGGCTAAAAAACTGTTCTAGGTTGCAAACCCCCCTCAAATGTCAAGATGAGGACAAATTTAAGTGGGCATTTGACCCGTGTGTCCCCCTCCGATTTCCATACTTGGCAGGTGTATAGAGCGATCCAAAGGAATATGTGTTTTTTTTTGTTTTGGCTAAAAAACTGTTTTAGACTACAACCCCCCCCCCAAATGTCAAGATGAGTATATATTATATATAACAATATGTTATAAACACATTCTTACTTTCCAAAGAAGCGCTCATGTGGGATGGCAAAACGGATCCGGATCCAAAAATTCCAGATCCGTGGATCCGGATCTGAAAAATTTTAGGATCCGGATCTGGCCATCCCTAGTTCCTGGTAGGCATCTGTGAAGAACCTGCATCTGTTAGTGGCGAGATCTTGAGGGTTTCCAATGGATTCATTTGCGTAGGATGGATACTTATCGTCAAGATTTTAGCCTCGTCATTGGTGGACACTGGAATCTCCATGGAATAGTTAGAATTTCCATCACTAGGCAGGGTGCAGTTTTCTTCGGCCAACATTAGTTGAACACCCTGTATTGTACCAGGGCTGGCAACCACAGTTGGTTTGGTTTTCATCTTGGTCATTGCGACTGTTAGTTCTGTCAGCTTGTTAGGTAACACTTCTTCAACACTGGTAAGGTTAAATGGGGTGGGTTGCACTTTTGCTGCATACGAATTGTCACTTGTGCATGCTGATGGTTTCTGGCGACTAGGGCACTGATTGAAGAAACGATTTTTTGACCCATGCGTACGGAGTATATGTGTTTATCATTGTACTTCTCGTCCACCAGTGTGTGTATAGTGCCATATTGACTCTAAGCCACACATATCAGGTCATCTGATAGTTCACTAGGAATCACATGAAGATGTACTATTACTGTCGCACTGTCCACCCTTATCACCAAGACTTCCTGGTCATCTTCCAAATCATTAAACACATAAGAGCCATTCGGTTGGGTCAACAAACATTCACACAGGAATCTGAGAAACTAGTTTCAGATACAAGCATTTTCAAAATAGGTATTTTTTAATACTTACAACCTGGTCCGGCATTAATTTCAGGGTATTGTTTATCCATCAGTGTAAATTGGTTGGTAAATTGGCTGTGTGATGTTACAATATGCAATATTTACTGACATAACTTTACCAAACTCAAGTATAACACTTCTTAATGACCACTGCATTGTATAATTTATTGCACGAACAGGGATATGCATTAAAAAATAAAAGATCAACACAGTTTCTGTCAAATAAGTTGAAAAACTAAATATGCTGAACAAGGCAGTAATTTATTTTATAAAAACATAAACTAACGTAACGTAACGAAGAGGCAGCTTGACATTTTTGCCAAAGAAATTCAAGATGAAGAAAGAGGGATATTATTGGAACTTGAAATAGAAGAAGAAGACAAGTTAAGCTATCTAGATATATTGATGAAAAGGAAAAGAGGACAAGAAATTGAAACCGCTTGGCATCAGAAGAAGTGTGCAGCAGGGGTATTCTGCCACAAAAGAAGTGATGTAAGTGAGGTGACAAAAATAAATTTTATAAAGAATATGGAGGAAAGAATCAATGAAATATGCATGAAAGAATGTGAAAAAGAAGGCAAAATAAATAGCCTATGGAAACAGCTGGAAAAGAATGGCTATGAGAAGCAGGATAGACTGGACATAAACAGAAGTAAGAAAACGGGCAGGGGAGAATTGGAAGAGAAACAAAAAGAGGAGAGAAGGTTTGGAATAAGGAGTATGGGGAGGGCCACAGAAAAGATATGCAAAGTGCTTAGGAAAGCGGGAATTAAAACTTACAGGAAGGAAGGGAAGCATCTTAGGAATAGCGAGGAATGTTAACAAGAAAAAGGAAAACAGAGAAGAGGAAGAGGAAGGGATTATCTACGAAGTGAAATGTAAAGAATGTCAGAGTGTGTACATAGGAGAAACGAAAAAAAGGCTCAAAGACAGGTTGAAACAACATAGGGATGATTATGAAAAACTAAATATGCTGACCAAGGCAGTAATTTATTTTATTATAAAACATAAACTAACGTAACGTTTCAACCTTCTAGCAAGGTCTTCTTCAGACTCTGTATCAAGCACAAAAGTAACCAGATACAACAAGAAGGGTAATATATATACACAAACATTACTCCCTCCAGACTATTTAGAAAGTTGTTTGGAACTTTCTAGCAGATGACTTTCACTTTCCAACTTTACTTTCACCTAAAAGGCTAAACACAATTACTTCCATATAGAATGTGGTTGGACTTTTTAATCTCACGCTCTTTTCCCTTCATTTTTCTTCCTTCTCCTCTCCTCTTTTTCTCTTGTCCTTTCCACTCTTTCCAACATCTTCTTCCATTCTTTGTTTAACTTCAGTCCCCCATTCCAGTTCATTGTGTCTTCTTCGCCTTTCTTCTCTATTTCCTTGGCTTCCTTCCATTTTCTCACTAGCATTCTCTTCTCCCTTCCTATCTGCTTAGCCTCATCCCACTCTATGTCATGTCCTGTTTCTCTCGTGTGTTTAAATATTGCATTTCTCTCTCTCTTAAGTCGTACATCATCCCTATGTTGTTTCAACCTGTCTTTGAGCCTTTTTTTCGTTTCTCCTATGTACACACTCTGACATTCTTTACATTTTACTTCGTAGATAATCCCTTCTTCTTCCTCTTCTCTGTTTTCCTTTTTCTTGTTAGCATTCCTCGCTATTCCTAAGATGCTTCTCCCTCCCTTCC
Organism: Lepisma saccharinum; assembly: GCF_977018435.1. Classification (NCBI taxonomy): domain Eukaryota; kingdom Metazoa; phylum Arthropoda; class Insecta; order Zygentoma; family Lepismatidae; genus Lepisma; species Lepisma saccharinum. Next base: position 127,708,418 of record NC_139230.1, read on the forward strand.
TGTAAGTTTTAATTCCTGCTTTTCTAAGCACTTTGCATATCTTTTCTGTGGTCTTCCCCATACTCCTTATTCCAAACCTTCTCTCCTCTTTTTCTTTCTCTTCCAATTCTCCCCTGCCCGTTTTCTTACTTCTTCTGTTTATGTCCAGTCTATCCTGCTTCTCATAGCCATTCTTTTCCAGCTGTTTCCATAGGCTATTTATTTTGCCTTCTTTTTCACATTCTTTCATGCATATTTTCTTGATTCTGTCCTCCATATTCTTTATAAAATTTATTTTTGTCACCTCACTTACATCACTTCTTTTGTGGCAGAATACCCCTGCTGCACACTTCTTCTGATGCCAAGTGGTTTCAATTTCTTGTCCTCTTTCCCTTTTCATCAATATATCTAGATAGCTTAACTTGTCTTCTTCTTCTATTTCAAGTTCCAATAATATATGGGGAAGACCACAGAAAAGATATGCAAAGTGCTTAGAAAAGCAGGAATTAAAACTTACAGGAAGGGAGGGAGAAGCATCTTAGGAATAGCGAGGAATGCTAACAAGAAAAAGGAAAACAGAGAAGAGGAAGAAGAAGGGATTATCTACGAAGTAAAATGTAAAGAATGTCAGAGTGTGTACATAGGAGAAACGAAAAAAAGGCTCAAAGACAGGTTGAAACAACATAGGGATGATGTACGACTTAAGAGAGAGAGAAATTCAATATTTAAACACACGAGAGAAACAGGACATGACATAGAGTGGGATGAGGCTAAGCAGATAGGAAGGGAGAAGAGAATGCTAGTGAGAAAATGGAAGGAAGCCAAGGAAATAGAGAAGAAAGGCGAAGAAGACACAATGAACTGGAATGGGGGACTGAAGTTAAACAAAGAATGGAAGAAGATGTTGGAAAGAGTGGAAAGGACAAGAGAAAAAGAGGAGAGGAGAAGGAAGAAAAATGAAGGGAAAAGAGCGTGAGATTAAAAAGTCCAACCACATTCTATATGGAAGTAATTGTGTTTAGCCTTTTAGGTGAAAGTAAAGTTGGAAAGTGAAAGTCATCTGCTAGAAAGTTCCAAACAACTTTCTAAATAGTCTGGAGGGAGTAATGTTTGTGTATATATATTACCCTTCTTGTTGTATCTGGTTACTTTTGTACTTGATACAGAGTCTGAAGAAGACCTTGCTAGAAGGTTGAAACGTTACGTTAGTTTATGTTTTATAATAAAATAAATTACTGCCTTGGTCAGCATATTTAGTTTTTCATAATCATGGAAACAAAGCTTAATGGTGTTACAAATAAGTTGGTGAAGTCCTCGTGGTACAAGTTTAGCCTGTGACTGCTCTACCACTTAACCCGCAAAACTATTCTTTTTTTATTATTATTATTAGTTTTTCATTAGTATCTAACTGCTTAATATTGTTTCAGTGGAAATGTTTAGCTCTCATTTGAAAACTCTTAACATCGAATGGTTTCTTGACAAAATTATTTTAAAATGTTTATCAGCATTCTCAAGATGCAATAAACAGTGCTCTGAATTACTAATCGGCACTGTTACGTCAGTAGAGTGTATGATAGTTAGATCATCCACCCACCTCTGTGTCAGAGTGTTTTGCACAGCATGCCAAGACGACAGATGTCCCTGCTTCAAATCCCAGTGTGGGCACGGGTGTTCTTTGTGAGTGTCTCTTCATCAACTTCATCAGTATCATCACTCATATTCATATTCATGATTAACCAAAAGTGGTAGAAAAGCGAAGTAAAATAAACCAAATCAATCAGTAGTTGGATCATCCACAAGTGACATTTACTGTTGTTCAGAATCGCTTGTGATTCAGGTAGGTTTTTTAATGACTTGCATCATGCCGAAAGGTATAAATAACTTATAAAAACACCAGAGTTCAAGACATTTGTTGCATAGTGAGGCATCTAATTTATTAGCTAAAACATGCATGGATGTTGTTTTATTGAAAACCCAGCTTACTTCATACAAATAAATAGTACCTGTGGTGACTAATTCCATAAGTAAATTATTAAGCAAAAAAGGACCGACTCTTCCTTCGGACTTGGCGTTCCCACTGTGTCGTCTTGCTCAATTTCGATGTTGTTTGGAACAATCCGTCACAACCCATTATTTATTTTGGAAGTACGTGCTTTTTTCCCTGGCTATCTCCCTGTAAAAGAAATAAATAACACCCTCCACAAAAGAAAATACTTACAATATATATATATATATATATTAAGTTTCTCAACCACGGGTGGCTGCGCTGCTGTAGGGAGAAAACCAAAAGGATCTGACAATCAAAATGGGCACAAGTCAAAACTACCAATCCCAGTTTTACTTTCTTTTTGGTATTAAATAGTGCATCGCTCCAAGACCTTGCATATACCGCCAGCTGGTCCGGAGTTTTATAGCGGGCTCGTCTAGTCCCCACTCCCGACGAACTGACGTGTATATGAGCAACCAAAAATACAACTCCCCTTTTTTGTGACCCTTTGCCAAAAAAAATATATATAATAAATCTGCTACGCAAGAAATTATACTGGAAGGGGTGAAATTATCTTAAGCAGCGCCCAGCGCTTTGCATAATTACATGAATAGTAAGGTTAGATATTTTCTCAAAATACTTTTTATTTTGCTTAACAAGTGCAGAGTATTTGATTTGTTACAACTGTATTAACAATGTGTTCTCATTTAAATAAGTCGTTTCTTACCAGAAAAAACAGTTACCAATTACCCCCCCCCCTTCTTCTTTACAATGACGATCCACGTCATAGATTCATTTTTACTTTGGATTCCCACTATCTCTTGCATCACTTATCCTACCAAAACTAAGTCCATGATCATTCCCTTCTTTTGACTGCATATATACTTTGGAGGAATTAGACCCCGGCGATAGGAAATTATTATCGCAAAAAATGAAGTTACGATGTTTCCCCAAAAAACTTTTAAGTAAAAAAAAAAGGGAGATGAAAGATTAAAAAAAAAAAAAATATTGTCTATTAAGGTAACGCGATAAACTAAACCATTCTTGTAATAATACTTAGCTCCATATCCGCAAGGTTTCCACGTTCTAGTCAAGGCTCACAGGTGTACTGGAAGATAAGAGCTGAGTCACGCCACTTTGACTCAGCCAGCTATCACGCCGTGGAACACCGTTGCTGGAGTTGCTGTTATCGGAATCGGCCCGGGGAGAACACTGGTTTGCCCAACAAGGAAAAACGTCTACCCCGAGAAGCTTCGCTAGGTGGCAGTCTCGTCGCCCCCAGGTTTCTTGGGAAAACAAACGAAGTTTCTCCGCGAACGGACAATCCCATGCATCGGTCTAATTCCTCTATACAGGGTGGGCCGAAGAATGTGGCGAAACGGGATATACAAGTCCCGATTCACCACACCTCCCAAAATGCCCATGCTATGCCACTGCTGGCTACACGTAACGCATGGTCGGGAGTTGGGCGAGCGATAAATTGGCACAACTTCCTTCTAGCGTGGCTCTCACCACACTGTCCAATCACCTACAGCTTCTACTGTTTGGTGGTTATCTACATATGTAAGTTCACCACTAGTGATGCATATTTCTTCTCGCTTATTTTCTTTCTTTTTTTGTTGTTTTTCCAGACCACTACAATTTCTTACCTTCTGCCACCATGCAGATCCTTATGGATATATTATTGGGACCCAACTCCCAGAATAAAAGAATATCTTAGTTTTAAAAAACTTTAGGTGAAAATTGTGTGTTCCGTTACACATTTGAGCTTAACATTTTTTATATTTGCAGTTTGCTTGCAACGCCACCATCAACCGAGTATTTACTATCTGGACATATAATACTTGCACTATAATTTGACAATAAAATTATCAAAATATGGCTCATGATTTAGGAAGAGCATAAGTTCATATATTAAGTTCTGCCTCATATTTTACATATTGTAGTTACATTTACATTTATTTCCATATTTTAGAACATTTCTCAACATATGCTCCATATTGGCACAAGAACTACATATCCCTGTGTGACTGAAAGGATTGAGTGAATTTCTTGCAAATAACTTACCAAGTCCAAAGCAACGTTAAACAACCAATAGTATACGACCTATACCCTCCAATTGTGTTAATTACATGTTTTCTGTCATCCGATCAATAACACTATATTATTATTATTTTCCTTTTTCAATTTTACACCTCCCAACTGTTTGCTTGATATTCCTGTTTAGTTTCAATTGTTGTCAAAAATAGAGAATGAGGGCTTGAGTGTCCACTCTTGGTTGTTACAAATGTTATTTTGACAATGTTGGAAGAGAATTCCAAGTTGAACAGCCAATTGCTAACCCCACCTTCATTATTGTGTGCCCGACAGCAGCAATATTTTGGCACATGTACGGAATTCATTTCTGGTTTCTCTTCAAGACTGTCACAGTAATAGTTATAATGCTCAGACTGTATTTTATGTAGCTCATGTAATGTCTTGTATTATTTAAAAGCTAAATTTTTACAATTTGAAGTCCATATTTTGGTGAAAATAACAAAATATGTAATTGACATAGTCACCACATTTTTACCTTATGTAAATCCATCCCCTGGTTATGATAATATTAATATCTAAAAATACTTTCAAACGAATGACTCTTTTTAAAAATACAATTTACAGATTTACAATCTGTGGAACAATACAATACTTTTAGAAATGTAATATTTTTGTGTTAGAAATTTTGTGTGTGCATATGTGTATGGAGCCTGCCCTTCTATTCCACAAACGTACCACTGTCTGTGAATTGTGGTGCATTACATTTCATGTGCTTAATGCACTTTGGACAAGGACATTTTAAAAATGCATTTGCTGATAGTATACAGTAATGATACAGTTACCAGATCAGTATAAGTGAAATGTAGGAGAGTAAAGATAAAGTTCTTCATGGGTAGAGCACCATGCCATGAAGAAACATTTAGGGGATGTGGCGATAGGGCCCCACACATTCTTGATCTCCTCCATTTTGGAGGCAATGTGACCAGCACCATGCTCTGTCTACCTTTACTCCCCAGGTACCAGGGTTGACCCGTGTGTTTGTTATTTTCCCCCAAATACTGTGTTTTTTCCCAAAAAATCCTACTTGAAAAAAACAACACCAAAATGAAACCAATCAATAAGGTCTTTTTTTCCCAGAAAATGTTGTAAATTATTGCTTTAAATACTTGTGAGGTTCTATGATTGTCAAAATCTTGTAAAGAAAAAGCTTAGCAGAGCTTATTATACTCAAAATAATGAATATAGTGCAAATCACAATGGATTTCTTCAGGCTGTTTTCCTCAAATCATGCTATAAATGGATTTTTAACAGAAAGGCGAACATACATATAAGAAAGAAAAAATAAAAAGTATCCGAAGTTTTTAAATAAAACGTTTGCATTGATTGATGCAGCATAGTTGAACAAAGCTTAATATTTTGAAATATTGGTAGCACTTTCATAATCAGTCACTTCCTTATGTGGGGGAAATTATAGTGTTACATCATAGTTTCACCTGTGATGATCAATTGATGCAATAATTTTTTGCATGTTTAAAGCTTTGCAAGGGAGAATTGAGTACATTTTAATGAAATGTTGTTAATTGTGGCATAATTAAATTTAAACACTCTTTAGATGAGTTTTTTTTTCATTTCTCATTGTAACGAGTTGTTTTCCTATGAGGGATAAATGTTATTTATGTATGGTTAGGAGCTCTATACCCCTGTAAGTCATGCACTTTCATAATCTACCACAATTTCAGTTCATTCTTTCTATCTTTTCTTTTTAGGATATAGGGCACCTAAGTAAATTCAGTGTATACACTTTCATTGACAATAAAGTTATCAAAATGTGGTGCATGTTTTAGGAGCAGCATGACTTGGGGTGGATGGGCATCTATACATTTATTTGGTGGCCATGATAACTGCTGTAATTTTACAATCATTTAGGTAAAATTATTTGTGTAGCTAAAAAACGTGTGAGCGAAATTGGACAATGTATTTCAAGATGGTGAAAAACTGATTTCCCCCATGTTTGCAGGCTCGACATTGTTTTTGATTTTCAAAAACTGTCTAGAATACATTTTCCGAGTACAATGAATTAAACTCAGTCATTTTAGAGATTTCATTAGTCTTCAATTTTGCAGTAGAACTTTTAAAATATCTTAGTTTAAGAGAGGAGTGGTGGTAAAGTCACAAATGTATTCATCATAACTAGACCTCGGGGTTTTAGTTTTTTAACCAATTTTTCCTTTGCAGGTAAATAAGAAATAACAAGTTACATCAGCATTTCATTAAAATGGAATAACTGATGAAGTTGTATATTGCCTAGAATAACTTATCTAGCTTGTTAGAACCTTTTGGAGGTTTTTGCATCTAAATCAAACCTTTTTTTAGGCCTTTATATATTTTTTAATATTTTAGGATTTTTATATCAGACAGAGGTATTTGTTCTGTTAGGAGATGCAAAAATTCAATGACTAACTTGTTTGAAACATACTCTGTAAATTTCATCATCCTCCAAGTCCATTATGTTTTTTGAAAGTGCAGAACAAAGCAAAATGTCTGGCACACCATTGCCTGTGCATAGTGGCATGCCTAAGATTTTCGAAAAGGGGAATTATGTATACTTTTCCTTTTAGTAGTCATTCATCATTTTGCTGCATTTTACTGTCTTTGATGTTTGTTTTATAGGAATACTGGGCCAAAGGGGATGTATATAACTCCCACCAACCCCCATTGTACAGTCCTAAGTGCAAATTTCTGATCCTTGTTTGTCTTGCTCACTTTTGGTGCTTTGTGGCGTTCATTCCTTGCGAAGTAACATTTCAGCATTCAAATTATCACCATTGACTATGTTTCTGTTGAAAGATCATTGTCAGCATAAATGATGATTCTCATGGATAAGAAGTGGAATTTGTCTGTTAAAGATTGCTATGTGTTATGGAGGAATTTATACATAATTCATTTTCATATCAACAAGTAACTTTTGCTAACAGCACAAGTATTAATATGAGGGTTGCTATTTATGTATCCAGAATAACAAACAAACAAACAAAAAAAATATGTATCATTGAAAATGGTTTTCTTGTTTTTCAAAATATTCTCCATGATGATCGATGCACTTTTGCATACATTTGAACCAATTCTCATAGCACTTTGTCCATTCCGATTGAGGTATCTCGAAAACATGCATTTTGAATGCATCAATCGCTTCTTCTGGCATCAAAAATCGTTGACCACGTAGCTTATTCTTCACGTATGGGAACAAAAATAAATTATTGGGTGCTAAATCAGGGCTATATGGCGGATGACCCATCAGTTCAATGTTTTTACTGGTCAAATACTGAGTTGTTTGGACCGATGTGTGACAACTCGCATTGTCATGGTGAAGAATGATCCTGCGCCGCTGGTTGTTTTTTTTTCTTCTGATTTCCCCAAAGACTTAACAAATGGTTGTGTACAATTCAGAATTGACAGTTTTCGATTCTGTAGTGGCACTGTAGCCACATGTCCATTTTCCCCCCAAAAACAGGCGACCATTTGCTTCGAAGTTCTTCTTGCACGAACAACTTTTGTTGGGTTTGGCTCATCTTGGAACACCCACACCATCGACTGCTGTTTGCTTTCGGGCTCATATGCATAGATCCAAGATTTGTCACCTGTGTAGATCTTATACACGGCTTTTGAAGCACCACAATTGTATTTTGTGAGTATTTGTTTGCACCAATCGACACAAACCTTTTTTTGAGCGATTTGTCAAATTATGTGGGATCCAACGCAAACAAATCTTCTTCACGGCTAAATGTTCATGCAATATCTTATGTATGCTAGTCATACTACTGGCTAGGGATGCCTCAATCTCACAATATGTGACATGACGATCTTGCATTATCAGTTGTCGCACAGCATCAATTTCTTCTGGCACAACAACCGATTTTGGACAGCCTTCTTTAGATTCGTCCATGAGCGAATTCACTAAACCAGTGATATGCAGTGCTTTTAGATGGTGCTTCATCGCCAAAAGTCGAAGTGAGTTTATCGCTGCACTGTTGTTGAGATAATCCATGTCGAAAGTCATAGAAAATCATTGCTCGAAAATATTCTCGAGTTAATTCCATTGTTGGTCTCCGATGAAACAAAAATAGCATCCGTAAGCACAACATTCTGGGTACATATACCATAGAAATGTCCAACTTTACGATGGATATATTAGATGTTACCTAACAGCATTAGTGTTGCCAGTTCTAGATACATAAATAGCAACCTATGTATTACCATAATTTGTGGATAATGTTGAAAATGATACATAGAAATGAAAATTTGGTGGGAAAATTAATGTTTACTGGATACGTATATCCAGTGCTTTATTTTCTGGCAGTACACAACTGTACGCTATATGGGCACCCTTTTATCGATAGTTATTATGCACATACCAGAATGTTTTCAGTAGTTCTTACAAGGAATACAAGAACAATAGTTCTTACAAGGAATACAAGAACAAATCACCTTGAAGAGTACCAGAACCTTTTCTTCCCAGGAAAAAAGCACTGTAATACTCTGTCCCAGGAATCTCTGGAACAAGTGAACAAAAACAATTGTCTGGACAAGTAGTGACTCGATTTATCGATTGGTTGATTTGGTGTTTTAAGTCCACTTTATGCACAGTAAGGCTAATCGCAACTGGACCTACAGTTTAAAGTGGGATCCGAACCACTATGTTCCTTTCACTGGGTACCAAACTCGGGACCCCTTGATTACAAGGTGACAACACTACCACTGCAAGGTAGTGACTCGAGATGACTCGACCAGTAAACATGTAAGAGGGAACATGATTACATGAAGGGGAGGTAAAATGACTCTGTTATCAGCCTTTGTAGAAGTATGTACTGCTTTGCGCCACCCACTCACTGTCTCCCCTTCTCTGCTGCTATGCACAGCCTTGCCATTAAATATTCTTACGGTTCCTCTGAAATTCTGTTTTTAACAATTGTACCTAATCAATATTATTTGAACCTTTTAAGTTTTTTGGAACCTACTTGAATAATTGTTTAGTCTAATTTAATATTTTTAGAACCTATTTAAGGATTTTCAGATCCAATTTTAGAAATCTAAAGGCACTATTTTTAGAACCTAAATATCTGAGGCCTATAATGATAACTGCCATAAATGTACAGCTTTTGAGTTGCAATTTTTACAGTTGCAAGATAACTTGAAGGGTTGGTCTCACCTCACATTGTATTTGAGAAAAACTGGTTGCGATGTTTGTAGATGGTGGACAACGGACCAATTTAACATGCCTTGAAAGAGCTTTAAGTTATACTAATATTTGACTAGGTTACATTTTCGTAGATTAAGAAACACAAGTCTCAGCAACGTTAGGGCATCACTTGAGTTTTAAGTTTTTTTAAAAAAACTTTGTAATATAGTGCATGTTAGGAAGGGTGGGGGTAAGTCACCAATTTTGAGACCGTGATAACTGCACCAAATTTAGAGGTTTTTAGTTTAAATTAATCGCAATTAGGTACACCTATGGAATGATTTTGTTTTCCATTTGCATTTGTTCAAAGCATTTCAAGATCATGGATGAAAAATAGATTGTTCTACCACCACCAGAACATTTGCCAAACTCTACACTATGAAACATCCTTAAAAGAAAATCTGTCTTTATTTGCAATGTGTATGTTAAGATACTAGAATGGTTTGCATTGAAAATGTTAACAAAAAATATCTTTAGACCAAAGAAGGGGAGTTGGATCAGAGAGGAATATCTTTCATGTTTGTTGTGTCAATTTTCTAACTTGTAAGGTTTTAACGGGAGCCATGCATGGTACAAACAAAGTTTGTTTAATTACTAAAATGTATGTACATGCAAATGCTCTTTCACATATTTTAAAAAGTGAACAAAGTGTAATTTACAGTGAAAAGTTGCACAAAATGCCAATAATAATTTACAATGAAATTGTATGTTCTCTATGTGATGTGTGTTAGAATGTTCTTGCAGTGCTAACTTAATTTCAAGTGCACATCTGAAAGGTAATAATGTTTTGACATAAGCAGCAACTATTTTATTTAGAGAGGAGGGGATGGAATCTAGTCTCATCTTACCACTGCAATTAAGCATCCCATCTACAAAGCCTGTTCATTTTTAGACAGGTTGCAACTATAAAAATTTCAACATTAGAGTCCTCTAAGCATGCAGTAAAAAGGGAAGAAACAGAATAAACAAAGTTTATGTAGCTCCAAATATGCTTCATGTGATATCCTTCAATATGAAGCATTTCTGAAGTGCAATACTATTTCCACTATGGCAGAACAAAGTACAAACTGAAAACTCATCAACTTTTCTTTAATATTACTCACACAAACTAATCAGTTTTGCACAGTATTAGCCTCAATTTCTGAGGCTGTTTATGGAACAATTAATTTATGTAGGGGAGACCAGGTCAAAATGATCACCCTAAGGTATATTAAACCATATTTCACATAAACATCGCAATACAATGAAGACCATTACACATGTGTTTTCGAGCATATCTAAACTACTAGGAATTTAGAATTGGTTTGGAAATTTTAAATCAGAAATGTATAAGTTAAGGCAAACATAAGATGATGCAAACATTCATTTTGCCCCAAGTGTATGGGGCAATATGATCCCTTGTTTCTCAGATATGTTACAACAATGTAAATGCCTTGCCAAAAAGTAAAGAACTAAAATGTTAGTTTAGAAATGAAAAAATTAAACATTTACTTCCATTTAACTTCCTTGGACTTAGCATGAATTTCCAACTCAAACGAACTAACAAACAATAGTGGGTTAGGTGATCGATTGATTGATTTACTTTATTTTACTTTGCTTTTGTGCCACTTTTAGCTAATTTGCAAAGATGGGGATAAGTGATGATATGGTGAAATTGAAGAATGGACACTCACAACAAACATCCATGCCCAGGCTGGGATCCTAATCTGTGACCCCTGGCTTCATAGTGCTCTGTGCTAAACACCCTGCCATGGGGGCCGGCTAGTAGGTAAAGTGAGTCAGATTATAATTACACTATGTCTGAGATCGAGAATGTGTGAAGTTCTACCCCTACACCTGCTATGAGCCTTTATGTAATGAAGTTCACAGGGGAGAGTTTTTTTTTTATTTCTACTATGTATAGTATTTCTTTTTAATCTCTGAATGTCCTATGAATTGGTGCTAGTTTTATTAACACATTATTAATTCTCAACAATAACACATGGGAATTATTCTCTTTCATTTTCAGAGACCACTACCATATAGATGGATATCGAGATCCACTTTTGTTCCTCCTGTTTGCGCAGTTGAGTTTGATGAATCAAAGATGACATCATGTGAATGTGGTTCATTGAGTGAAGGACACCCATGTGGGCCAGAGAGTAACTGTATCAATAGGTAATTAATTTCAATGCAATTTGTCTCCCTCCCAGTATCTCTCTTTTCTTTGCTTTCTTTTGTCTCTTACCTTTTGTTCTTTGTACATCTCTCTCCTTTTCCTTTTTCTCCTTCTCTTTTCATCTCACTCTTTTCTTCTAATTATTCCTCTCTTTCACAAGGTAACATTATTGACTTGTAAGAAAGAAGTCTCAGATTTGATCCCCAGTGGAGGTACATTGCACAGTGGTTCAGGTCCCACTTTAAACTAGATTCAGTCCTGATTAGCCCATCTTGAAGGATATTATACTTCATGGGACCCATAAGCATGGGTACTGGCAGAATTACTAGTGGAGGTGTGCACCTAGTTTATAATCATATTTTTGCTAACGTTGAGTATTTTAAGATGTCCTATGTCCTTGCTTAAACAAATTACACATACCTCATCCTAGAAAAGTAAATATGTATTTTAAAAGACTAATTTACTGTAGTCTAACATCTAAATAAACACACATGCTGAAATTGAAAACTTTTTTTTACTCACCAAACTAATGCACCGGTTGGGGCTGCCTTTTCTGCGTAAGCTGGAGTATGTTGGATTCAATGGTGGTTAACTTAAGTCATGAATCTAAGTGTGTGTCAAGTATATTTCTGTTCTTGCTTTTCACTTGAGAGATGAAAATCCCTTGTCACACAAATATGAAGTGGAGAACGGCATGAGCAATTTAATGCCTCATTAGAAAGTTGAGGATAGTCACCTCTTAAATATATCCATAACTTTGTTAAGTCTGAATCTAAAAATTTAGTTTTAATGGCAGAATCACAGCTGATATCACACAATTTTTCTCTTAGTTTTACTGACAACATGTTTGAACTTCCAAAATACAAGAATAGGTCTTGAATCGAATTGAATTCACTGTAAATTTCTGGAATATAATTTTCAATCTTGTTACCGAGAGCAAAAATAATACTGAATCACAAAACTCACTAGGTAAGAAAAGGCCTTTCTCACTTACAAAAGATTCTAAGGTCTGGAAGGCAGAAAAGTTACAATGTTTTACATTCTCTGACCACAAACTGATTTTTTTCTGTAATGCCTTGACTTTGTCATAAGCTTGGACTGCAGTGATCATTTGACATTGAAGGGATAGATTGAGTTCATTCAGTTTGGTAAATATGTTGTCCATATAAGCTAGTGTGGCTAAATAATTCTCATCAGAAAACAAGTCACATACTCATTCTTACAATCACTCAAAAATAGCATAACTTCTTGTCTAAGTTTGAAAAGTCTTACAAGGACTTTACCTTGCAAGAGCCAATGCACTTCTGTGTGAAGCAGAATCTGCTTATGTTCATTGTCCATTTCATTGCACAGCACACAAACATTCTTGAATTTAATGGATGAGCTTGTATAAATTTTATGATTTTAACCACAAGGTTTTCCATATAAAACAATACAAAAAATAACATTTGTCGCAGAAAGGAGAAGAACAGGAACTGAAATAGATTATTTCACTTACACAGAAAATACAAGGTATGCAATACAAGATGTCAGAGTGTACAGAAGTGCAGAACTAAACATCAAACATAAATTACTAATAATGAGAACAAGATTTCAGTAACCTAAACAAATAGAAAAAGTAAAGTACACAAAAAATAAAATAAGTTAACTAAGGACAGAATGCAAGCAAAGGAATTTGAAAGGCAATTGAAGGAAGAGTTGAACAAAAGAGAGAGAGAGCTAAGTATCCAGAACCAAGATAAAGAAGAATTGGAAGAAAGATGGAATCTAAAAAGAGTATTGATTAAGACAGCTACAGAAGTTTGTGGCATAACAACTGTTGGAGATCAAAAGAAAAGATCAAGATGGTGGAATAACTTGGTTAAATAAATAGTTAAAAGGAAGAAACAAGCATGGAAGAGGTACATGGAAAATAAGACAGAGGAGAAATGGAATGAGTATGTTAAGAGGAGAAATGAAGCAAAAGAAGCAGTCCAACCAGCAAAGAAATAATCATGTGAAGAGTTTGGGTTAGAAATAGAGAAAAACTATCTGGAGAATAGTCAAAAGTTCTGGCAGACAGTAAAAGCAAGGAAAGGAAAATATGGGAAGAGAATAAGGAACATACAATCAGGAAAGATCCAATCAGAAACTGAAGATATATTGAAGAAATGGAGTAAGTATTATGAAAACACATTTAGAGATGAAAATGGGAAAATAAATGAAGAAGATGCAATGAAGAGTGCAAATGTAGAAGAGGATGGAAGATATGAAATAAAAGTGCAAGAAGTAGAGAATGCAATAATGAGAGTGAAATTAGGAAAAGCAGCAGGAGCAGAACTAATAAAGCTATGAGAAAAGAAAGTTGTACAATGGTTGTGGACATGGGCATTGGCATGGGGGGGGGGGGTCGAACCGGGCGGGAATTTCCATCTACTGTTTTTTTCAATTTATAGCAATTTATAATCCAAGCACTTTATTTCACCACATTTTGCATCATTGTTTAAAAATGGTCTTGAGATATCAAATTTGGTCTGAAACTTTCATAATTTGCAACACTGAACTCTGTTAATTTGTAACTTTGAAATGTTTTGAAGCTTTTTATACTACTGCGTTTGCTGCTGCTGCTGCTGCTGCTACTACTACTACTACTACATTTTTAGTAGTAGTAGTAGTAGTAGTAGTAGTAGTAGTAGTAGTAATATTTTCATAATTTAAAATACCGATAATGCAATAATTTAAAAAATGAACCCCTCTTTGACAAACTTTTGCATATGCCACTGGTCTGTATCACGTGTCCTTGACTTCTTCGATTTGACCCCCCCCCCCCTCCCCTAGGAAAATTTCTGAAGACACCCATGGTTGTGGAAGATTTGTAATGAAGCAAGGAAGAGAATTAAAATACCCAAAGATTGGGAAAGAAACATACCAATACATAAAAAGGGTAGCACTGTAAAATGTGAAAATTATAGAACAATCTGTCTAGCTTTAGTAGCTCTAAAAATATACACAAGAATCTTAGAAAGAAGACTAAGAGATGAAGTAGAGGAGTAGTTAGAAGAAGAACAAGCAGCTTTCAGAAGAGGAAGACAAACGCAAATTCACATTTTCATGCTACGACAAGTTGTAGATAATTTTTTTTAACAGAGAAAGATAACTATTTGTAGCCTTTTTGGGTTTAAAGGCAGCTTTTGATACAGTACCACAACAACTATGTCCAGCATTACAGAAAATAGGAGCCTCAGAAAAACTAGTAAGAAGAATACAAATTGTCTACAAGACAGTTAAAGGAATAGTGAGATTAGGAGGTGAGAGATCAAAAGAATTTAACATGAACAAAGGAGTTAAACAAGGAGATAGCCTCAGCACCTTACTATTTATAATACTAATGGATCAAATACATAAACAATGTTGAAGAAGAACTCAAAAATGTAAGGTTGGAAATAGGAAACTGTTGAACGTTGTACCAAAGACACACTTTCCCAACATGGTCAAATTGACTTATCAATTTGTATTTGCTCTGTAGTGAGTAGTCTGTGGAGAATGCTCTCTAAGAAGGTTGTCGTGTACCAAGAATGTTGCACTGTACATCGCGTCGCGGTCGGTCGTGTTGGACACTAATGAAGTGTTAACTAAGTGTTAGCAAGTGTTGTTACTCTTTGTAAAACTAACTTCCGGAAATATCTGCACTGATGTTCTGTACAATCACTTCTGTATGCTGATGACATAGCATTAATAACATCAAGTAAACAAGAACTACAACATACAATTGGCCAGCTCAATACAAGATAGAGAAATGATAGTGAACTCAAAGAAGAGTTAAGTAATTCATATATCAAAGCATGGGAATGAAGGGAGATTGGAAATTAAATGGCAAGGAGAACAGCTAGAACAAGTGAATAGATATGAATATTTTGGGACAATAATAACAAGCAATGGAAAGGTAGAAGAAGGGTTCTAGAAACAAATAAAATATATTACCAGATAATAGTAGAAAAAAAGGAGATACAGTGCCTCTCAAAAGTTTTAGGACAACATTTTAAACTAGGCAACCCAATTTATGCAAGGCGTTGGTGGGTTGCATGTAGAGTTAGGCTCAATTTCTGGGTTGCCACATGCACAATAGATATTTATGAAATACGTGAAAGAAACAAAAACAGTATTATTGTATAAAAATATAAAAAAAATATCACTATTATATCGCAAATGACAAAATTCTTTTTGAAAGGAAAAAAAATAGGTTTTCTAGCATTTCATTGCTGATGACTCTACAGAAAGGAAAAGAGGTGAGAGGAAACGAAAGGTGACAAAGGAGAGGAAACAGAAAGCAAAAGGAGAAGAGGAAAAGTAGAGGTGAGAAGAAAGAGAGGATATACGAAGAGTGGAGAAGTACTGAGAAGAAAGGAAAAAGATTCGAGGAGAGATGAAGAAAATGGAGCAAAGAAGAGAAGAGAGGAGGAAAACGAGAGGAGAGGAGAGGAGGAGACGAGAAGAGAGGAGTGGAGAATTGAGTAAAAGAGAGAAAGAGAGAAGAACGAAAAGAAGAGGAATAGAGTTCAGTGGAGTCAGAAATCGAAGAGAGGAGAGGAGATAAGAGGAGTGGAGAAGAGTGGGATGGAGACAAGATGCGAGAAAAGTAGGGAAGGCAATATGAGATAAAAGCAGAGGAGAAGGAGGGGAGAGAAGAAGGAGAAGAGAAGAACAGAAAAGACTGGAGACGAGAAGAGAGAAGAGATAGTTGCAGAAAATATCGTCTCGGCGTCAAGAATTGATGTATTGATCAGATTATCGACATGAAACATTCAATAACATTTTAAAATGTATTAGAGAATGTATTAGATCGGTGTGAAATGCCTTTGGTCTGAGTTCAGAGCAAGATAAAATCTTCCACGTAAGATCTTTGATTCTACTTGCGATTATATCGCTAAAAACATGAATGTAATTTTAATACTTGTAAGTATTATCCAACTTTCTCGGTTCATTGAATTGGAGATTTTGTAATTTAATATTTCCCCTCCCCCATCGTTAATTCCAAACTGAATCATTCCGTTTCACACGGCGTGGACAATGAACACAATGGGATATGTCTAAAACTTACGAAAATTTTCTGCCACCGGAAGGGTTTGAACCTACGACCATTAGGTTGACAATCCTTAACATTAACCACTATCCTAAAAGCTTTAGCTCCTGAAAGCAGGCGGAAGGAGCTGCCCAAGGTGAAATATAGATGCAATATGCAAAGAATACTTGTTTGTAACAAAGCAAACAAAGACACTCGTAGTACGAATCGGCAAAAAATTTAATGGAGAATTGCACATGATGAAAACTTTTCAGTCGATATTTGTGGAGGTTTCTTTGCATTGAACTTGAGTTGGAAAATGGGTAAAATTAGTGTGTCCTGAATTGCCACAAATATAGATAGTTATTTCATTAATATTTGTCAATGTCTTTGAAGCAGCACACAATTATCATTAGAGTATCATAGTTCACGATCTTTTACATGAAAATATCCCTTTGAACGTGTGTCAATTCATTTTTCTTATATCTCCAATACTTCCATAAAACCAAAAAAATTGCGAATACGCATGGAAACAAAACATTCAAGTGCTAAAGATAAAAGTGAAGAATATTGTCTTATATGTTTTATCGAGATTTAAGCAGAAGAAACATGCTGTGTTCAAAGTAGGGTCACTGAATTTGAAGGCTTTGGAATCATCATATTTAGCTATTCTGCATATTGCTAAAGGAGGAATAGCCCATTCTATAGCAGAGAAATTGACCCTTCCAGTAGCTAAGGATATAGTTAAAACTATGTCTGGTGAAACAGAAACAGTGAGATTTAATTCTCCTGTCTAACGATGCAGTGCATCACCATATTAATGAAATGGCTAGTGGCGTGGAAAATCAATTGGTCGCAAGAACAACAAACAGTCGATTTTTGCCTTGCAGATTGATGAATCAATGGACATTGACAAATCAGGGTACCATCACTGAAAATTTCTTTTTCTGTGAAAAGTTACGCATACACACAACAGCAGAACATAATTTTGAAATTCTCAATTCTTAACTGACTAATCACAACATTGACTGGAAAAAATGTTTTGGACTAACCTCTGATGAGTGTTGAACGAAGTGTGGAAGGAACCGTAGTGTTTATGAGCGTGTTTGTGAAGTGGCACCAGAGGTGATTTGGGTGCACTGCTTCATTGACCGGAAGGCATTGCCTGCTAAAACTATGCAAAGGGGTTTCAAAGCTGTTTTCAACCTACTTACTTCTTCTTCCCCTTCGTGTTGTCAGCCATCTGCTAAAACTGTTCCTATCTTGTGCCATTCTCTTAACTTCCATTAGTGTCTTCCCTCTTTTAGTAGCCATCTCTGACAGGTATTGTTCTCATTCTATCAGAAGTCTTCCTCTTCCTCTTCTTCTTTCTGATCTCACTACCATTACTTGTTTCAGTTTTCTTTCTTCTTCCATTCTCATAACATGGCCATACCAGCCCAGTGTTCTTCTCTCTAGTAGATCTCCAATTGATTCTACTTGTAGCTGTTCCCTGATTTTAATGTTACTGATTCTATCTCGTCTGGTTTTTCCTACGACTCCTCTGAGGTATTTCATCTCTGTTGCTGTTAATCTACTTTTATGCTTATTTTGGAGGGCTAAGCTCTCTATGCCATGCAGCATTATTAGTATAATTATGATTTAAAAATCCTTAATCTAATGTTTTCTTGTACAGTGTCTCTCAAAAGTTTTAGGACAACATTTTACACTAGGCAACCCAATTTACACAAGGCGTTGGTGGGTTACGTGTAGAGTGAGGCTCAATTTCTGGGTTGCCACAAGCACAATATATATTTATGAAATACGCGAAAGAAAGAAATCTAAGTACTAGTATTATTGTATGAAACTAGAAAAAAATTCAATATTACATTTGATGTAAATGAAAAATACTTTCTAAAAGAAAGAAAATCGATTTTCTAGTACTTGATTGCTGATGAGTCTACACAAAGAAAGGAGGAAAGAGGAAACGGAAAGGGGCAAAAGAGAGGAGAACAGAAAGGGGAAGATAAAAGTAAAGGAGGGAAGAAAATAGAGGACAGAAGTGGATAGTATTATCCAACTTTCTCGGTTCATTGAATTGGAGATTTTGTAATTTAATATTTCCCCTCCCCCAATCATTAATTCCAAACTGAATCATTCCGTTTCACACGGCGTGGACAATGAACACAATGTGATATGTCTAAAACTTACAAAGGTTTTTGAACCTACGACCATTAGGTTGACAATCCTTAGCATTAACCACTATCCTAAAAGCTTTCGCTCCTGAAAGCAAGCAGAAGGAGCTGCCCAAGGTGAAATATAGATGCAATATGCAAAGAATACTTGTTTGTAACAAAGCAAACAAAAACACTCGTAGTACGAATCGGCAAAAAACATTTAATGGAGAATTGCACATGATGAAAACTTTTCAGTCGATATTTGTGGAGGTTTCTTTGCATTGAACTTGAGTTGGAAAATGGGTAAAATTAGTGTGTCCTGAATTGCCGCAAATATAAATAGTTATTTCATTAATATTTGTCAATGTCTTTGAAGCAGCACACAATTATCGTTAGTGTATCATAATTGACGATCTTATATATGAACGTGTGTCAATTCATTTTTCTTATATATATATATATAAATTCCAGATGCAAATCAATGTAACAACTTTGGTCTGCTATTACAAATAATGTCACTATGCTCTTCATTAATAAAAAAATAATTAAAAAAAAAGTACCTCATAAGGTGAATCGAACCTGGGACCACTAGCAGCCCAACCGAGAACTCTAACCACTACACCACACCCTTTCCTTCCGTTGTAACAACAATTTTTAAGTATTCTGTCCATCCAATATTGTAACTGTCATTGGATATGCATGTAATTGAACTGTTACTTTAGTTTTGAATTGCTCTCTTGTAGTATGCTTGTTTACTGATGCATTGTCTTGTCCAGAACAGTCTTATGAAATTTATTTGTTGTTGCGTAAGGTAACACAAAATAATTACACCGCTTGCGAACTTCCAAATGTAGGAAACGTTATACTTAAACAGGCGGAAAATTGTATTCATAAAATCACATCACATTTGACAGTGTTAGTAAATAGGTAGAAGAAGCTGGCCAATGTGAAATGTAGATGCACACCGTTCTGGACACGAGACTGCATCAGTAAACAAGCATTTTGTCTGTTGCAGTATCACAGGAAGAGAACATCGTCCTGCAATGTTCAAGCCTCTAGATATTTTCCATTAATAATGTCTAATTATAATAATAAGTTGGAAGAAATAACTCGCATTTTCACAGCTACCAATATTCTCGTTTTTCTTCATCACTTCCAAAAATTATTTCTCGAAGATAGTTGTTATACTACAAGAAAGCAATTCAAAACTAAATTAACAGTTCAACTCCATGTATACCCAAAGACAGTTACAATATTGGAGGGACATAATACTTAAAAATTGTTGTTACAATGGAAGGAAAGGGCATGGTGTAGTGGTCGACCTCCATGGCGAAGTGGTTAGCAGAGCGTGCTACAATGCCAGGGGTTCTGGGTTCGAGTCCCGGGTAAGACATGGGTATTTGTGTTTGTCCAGTTGATAAGAAACAAAGAAAAATGTAAGAATTGAAAAGTATAAAAGTGAGAAAAAGTGTGAATGGTGGGGGATACCTCTGTGTAGGGGCTATTTCCTTTAAAAAAAAAAAAAAATAGTGGTTAGAGTTCTTGATGGTTCTAGTAGTTCCAGGTTCGATTCTCCTTACAAGGTGTTGTGTTTTCTTATTATCTTTTTATTAATGAAGAGCATGGTGACATTATTTGTAATAGCAGAGTAAAGTGGTTACATTGTTTTGCATCTGGAATTTATATTGTTGAACTACCTATGGCAGCCCGGGGATGTGGCAGTAGAGACACTTGCTTTTAATCCTTTTTCAAATATTTATTTTAAACACCTTGACCATGCGGACCCGAGTAGTTGTATTTGTGGTGGGGACAGTGCCGGAAAGGAAGAGCACCTCTCCAGCAGCTTTGGCTATACTTAAAACAGGCTCAACATGGCCATATGAGCTTTTTGCTGTAGTGTGGAAACCCCGTCTAATCCAAGATTTTTGTAAAAATGCCCTCGGGAATTTTTCAGAAAGGAAGAGCTTTTTCGGAAAAGGAAGAGCCTCCTCAGATTGATTTGTCTATACTTACAAAAGGCACTTCTGTGAGATTGTTGTCCATAAACTTGTCAAAAATATGCCCCTCTTCATATTTTTTTTGCCCACACTTAAAATTAAGCCAAGATGCTTATAAAACCCACACCCACACCCACCTACACACACCCACACCCACACCCACCCACACATATTTACTTCCGGTTCACTTCCGGTCCACTTCCGGTCCACTTCCGGTCCACTTCCGGTCCACTTCCGGTCCACTTCCGGTTTAAGTTCAATTGGACACCAGGCTCAACTTATATATCTAATATTAAAATAATGTAATTATTCTAGAATTGCTCCGTGACTCTCTCATTTCTTACATCATAAACATATGATTTTTCGCCTATGAGAATAACACTACATATGGTGTCATCGGGTAATGCCTCGTGGAATTCACAGATAATTTTAATGTTTGTTCTGTCATTAACCACAACTTGTTTCCTTTTTGAAGTGTTGATGACAAACATGGGTCTCTGTGTTTTGAATTCATCTGGTGTGTAATACATGTCAGTATTGCCTGTAGTGACCCTCTTGAAAGCCGAAAATGCCTCATATAATTTGAGGAAATCATCCTTGGAAATGTCTAAATTGTAATTTTCTCTAGGAAAGACCTCATTTCTGCCATTTTTAAGATATATGTTCTTGATGTTGCAGTTATCAAATTTACTTGAATTTTTTTCCTGATTGTTGTGTCTTCCAGTCTGAAACAATACTACCACAAAATCCGGCATGTCGTATTGTATACTGGAGAATGAATTTGTAGCATCAAACTCATAATAGGTACCAGTTGCAGGCTTCTGTACAGATTGATATGTATAAAATTGCAGAGGAACCTGTGGATTTTTTATTATATCTGCTTTGTATTTAAGAGCATAACTGGCTTCATACTCAACAACCGGAATTCTTAGCTCCATAGTCTGAATAATGCACTTGCCTGCATCAGGTAGGGTATTAGGCAGAGCTTCTCCTGTAGGGTTTATTGCACTGTACCTCATCAAAGCATTATTATCATTGGCAGCTCTTCTAAATGTAATTCTTAACCCACCCTTCCACATAATTTCTTTGTAATCCGAGAAGAATCCTGGCAACAGGCGCATTGGGAACAGCACTGTGTGGCTCTTAGATATAATTTTATCACCAGCTTCAAATCCACCTATTTTGTAGTATGAAGCCTCTGTTTTGGATAATTTTAATGTGGCCAAAGCTGTGGAGGTAATGCCGGGATAATCCACTCTGTTTATAACAACACCATGCTTTCTGATCTCAATTTCAGAGAATAGATGCGGCACAAAATTGTCTACCAATCTTATATTTGAATTTGCCGGATAATCTGTTCCATCGAGCTTTACAACATCAAATTTGATGTATAGATCTGCTCTGTGGGGGTGTATAAAGCCGTCCCCTACATCAAGATCAACCTCGATTTCTGTGTTGGGTTGATTTAAATTTGCAAATGTCCTCCTGTTTGGAGGGAATGATTGTAGCTCATAACTCTCAATATTTTCCATTGTATGTATTTTTATTTAAATGTTAATCTCTATGATAGCAGTTGTTGTGGCTCCAGCAAAATCAACTAATTCTTTTTTTTCATTAGTGACCATCAATTCAATGTAATCTATTCTGTTATGACACACAGGAAAATATAATGTTGGGGATGGATTGTAGATGATGGGCTCCATAAATTCGGAATTAGGTTTGAATGTTGCAATGATGCCAGTTTGTTTGTGAGTGCCTATGCCATTTGATTTGGTGATCATACCCTCAGCCACATTACAGTGAATATTCAGAGTCTCTATGGCTAAGAATTTAGGTATATTCATAGCAGTGTGTTTGATGGCCGGTTCAAGTTTTGTGTTGTTCTCAAAGCCTAACAGCTCTCCTATAGTACCCAGATCCACTGTCTCTGTAGCAGATACAATCTCTACTCTGTGAGTGACAGAATTTTGACTTAACACTATACCTCTGGGTAATTGAGCATTTAGAGTGGACAGATTATACTGCCCTGGAGTGATGACAATGTTTTGATCCCCTACTGCAATTGTGTTGTTGTGGCGTGTAATATTTGGGATCAGGTACATGCCGTAAAATGCTCTGAGAGCTATTGTTTTGGGATACACTATGTCATCATGCAATTTGAGTTTCAATATTGAATTTTGGCTGGTGAGATGGAATACCCCCATGATGTTTCAGATACCACAAGGCTTTTTGAAAATCTTCAATTGATGGTTTATTTATTTGAGACATATATCTAAGAACAGATAAACACAAATGTCCGCAATTAACATCTTTGAAATTTTGAACACGGGCATTATTGTAATAAAGATTAGCTGATTTTAGATATTTTATTAAATTTTCAGGTGGAACACCTCCAAATGAATCAAACACAAATGCCTCATTGTTTAAATATTTAAGATAACAGATCCAGTGAGTGCCCTGATTTTTGTACTCATCCAAATTAACAATGCCACACTCTTTGTTGAGTGGTTGTTCCGGTAAAGAATCAGACATGTACACACCTCTAAAATGTTTGATGCCCAGTGGCTTGATTAAAGCTTCAATATCTTGGTTTGTAAGCGGCTCTTGTTTTTTTTAAACTTATTCATGGCTCTCTTAACACCTTTGCCTTGTTTCTCCATTGCCAGGTTATGGCGCCTCTGCTCATCTAATTCTGCCCTATTCTTCTTGGCATCTATTACTGTTTTTGCTATGGCAGCTGATCCCCCGGCCAAGCTCCCAACAGCCCCGAGAGCAGCTAAGATGGCCGGGATGGTAAATATGAAACCCCCCACATGTGATTTTTTTCTAGATTGTTGTAATTTTTTTAATTGGGGGGTGCTAAGCAACAATTTCATACCATGCCCCTTTGCAAGACAAGAGCTTTTTTTCTTGCGCTGCTTTTTGGTCAAAAGACTGTCAATAGTTTTAAGAGATTTGAGACCTGCATAAGGTATTTGATACATAACACCCTTGGCCTTCATTGTAGGTTTATTATATACATATTCACAGCCCCCACCCCAGTTTTTGTTTGGTGCTCATAGCTATGGTGGTTCCCAATGCTGCTATTTTTTCACTCAAAGATGCATCTTTGCTTACAAATCTACCAAATGCAGCCTCTTCTAATTTCTTGTCTGCAACATGTCTCTTGTCAAGATCAGAATGTGTATTGTATGCTATGTCATGGTCTCTACAAGCAGCATCTAAAGGATTAACACCAGGGTCCCCTCTGTTTAATCTATGGTCCAATTTTGTGCCTGGACCACAATACTGATAGCCTGGAATATGTAGTTCAAATGGCAGCTTGTTTATAATGTCATTAACCAGGCCCCGACCCTCAGAAATATTCCAAAATTTAGGTGGTAGAGTATTAATAATTTTTATAAGATATCCAATTCCCTTAGTGTCATTCACTATAAAATTAGACAATTTTGTGCTTATCATGTCCATAATTCCAACTTTTTCATTGTAAAAATTGTGGTTCCCAGCATTTTCCTCCCCAGCTATCACCAATAACCTATCTACAAGTTTCCTGACATCATCAACCCAGACAAATTCTTTAGGCAGGGTGTTGTATTGTTTGATTCCACTACCTGTCTTGATTTGTGACCATATGGGCTTGATTAAATTGTTGTATTTTGCTCCACTGCTAGACTTGACTCTTTTTTGTGTGGGATCATTGTTCTGGTATAGAGCATCTGATTTTATTAATATTTCTTTGTAGTGCTCATAATCTTGATCTGTATAGCTGCCAGGCATTTTCCTAGTCATCAGTTCCCACAACCCAGGTGTTCCGGGGTACTTAACAAAAGCACCTTTTTCTCCGAGACGAGATTCTGAATAAACAATTATATCATCCCCCATAAAAGTTACTCTAAAATTGCCAATTCTATGTATGATACTGCCATCAAGCTCTGTGTCAGCATATAAGCCAAAGACCTCATCTTTATTGTCTTTAGGTGTGGTTAAATATTTTTGAGCAAGAAGACCCAATTCAATAGGATCCTGAGTAGCTTCAATTCTTCTAGGAGCAACAGGACTAGGTGTATGAATACTGGAAAGTGGGGTGAATGGATAATCTAATATGTTTCTTGCAGCTACAGGTACAAGCTCTGTGATCAAATTTTGATTTTGCTCTGTAACAGTTTTGATATTCTTACCTAAATTATTAATAGCATCAATTACAGGCTGTTCTGTTTGTTTGTGTTTTTCATAAATTCCTCGGTTCTCTGATTTCCATCCCTTAAATCTTTTTACAAGATAATCTCTTAACTTAAGATCATCAATGATTGGCCTTTTCATGGTTATTTATTTATGTCTCAACGTCTAGAAAATCGTTGATTTTACTTCTATATTTACCACTATTGGGTGTTCTTGTCATATCAATTGTGACAAACCCATAACTGTCCTGGTTCCAGCACTTGCTGCAAAACTTGGAAAAATCATTGTAGCTCAAGTCCCCACCTACATATTCATCATGTATGTGTTTGAGGTTGGTATGATCTTGATGAAACACACATATAAAATTGCTGTTGTCTCGGATCAGCTGCTTCGGAATTTTAGAAAAAGTCTGTGCCAGGTAGAAACAATCAATGTTTTTGTGTCGGCCCTGTGTAAAGAAATTCCTAACCTTGTTTTGATTATCCAGTATAATGTCATCAAACACAACAACAGAATTATCGAGACATTCATGAAGTGGCTTAACATCTGGTTCAAAAGTGGCAATATCCAATCCATCATATAGCTTCATCAGCTGCTGATATTTTAATTGTTCCAAGCTCTTAGAGAAGACATACAAGTGCCTGTTTTTCCAGTCTAACCAGTTGGGTGCCAATAAAAAATTATCAACCATTAGTGTAGTTTTACCACAAGCAGATGGCCCAACAATAAGACATCTAATATTATCAGGCAGCAACTTGCCATTTCTCTTATTCTGTTGTTCAGGTTCTGGCAGCCTCTTTATAACATCCCAGGTGTTCATATTATTATTTTGTCTGCCTCGATCCAGCTGTTTTCCGGATGACCCAGCCATTTGACAAATAACTTGTTGCCTTTTCTGCGGATGATTTTTTCTATGAGATATGTGTCAGGCTGTTTAGTTTTGCTGAGCTCTTGTTCATAGAACCTGCCTTTGAGAATTTCTCCTCGGTGATCCTTTATTATATATGTGTTAAGGGTCCCAGGTTTAACTTGAACTACTGTAAATAATTCAGTGCTCCAGTTTCTTGTAAAGCCTCTTTTGAATAAGTGCTTATATTTGCTGATTCTTACTTGATCGCCCACCCTGTATTTGGCCTTTCTTGTTGTTGGCTGGTATCTAGGATAATAAACAGTCCTGATCAATTTTTGCTCATCAGATGAAGTTACTTCAGAGGGTTTCATGTTGATTGTGGAATGGACAGAGTTGTTATATTTATGTAGAAGTTCTGGAAGAATATTAATCCATTTATAATTACCTTGAAGTGTAAATTGTTTATACATAAGATTTTTTAGGGTTTTGTTGAATCTCTCTACAATTGAGGCTTTGAGATCACTGTAACTCGAATAATGTTTTATTGACTGGCTTTTAATAAATTGTTGAAACACTGAATTATAAAATTCTTTGCCATTATCTGTTTGCAAATAGCGCGGTGATCTTCCTGAATGATTGATGATTGTCCTGAAGGCTTCTGTAACACATTTTCCAGTCTTGGATTTGAGTGGCACAGCCCAGGCAAATTTTGAAAATGTGTCTATTACAGTGAGTAGATACTTGTAGCCCCTGTTGATTTTGTCCAAGTTTTTCAACTGTCCACTTGACAACTCAATCAAGTCGCTCTGCCATAAATCATCTATGCCCTTTGTGACTACTGGCAGTCTCTTATAATTATGTCTGGCTTGTCTGTGTAATTCATCAACAACTAGACATAATATGTAAACAAGAATATTGCAACTATGGGGTGTTCAGCAGCTGATACTGCAGGATTTTCTAAATATAATTTGTCCCCTATTTGTATTTTAAATTCCAAAATGCCATCATCTTCAGTATAGGCTGTTTCTAATGTATTGGGGTCTGTAAAATCCTCTAACTCTACACTGGTGATTTTTGGTTTGTTGTCAGCATTTGTTATTGATAAGGTGGGGTAGTGGTGTGCCTGTGGCTGATGCCAATATTTGATCTTGATTGGTCTCAATGTGCCCCCAACAAAAAACTGGTAATAAAATTGTGCAGGGGACAGCATATATATTTTGCCACCTGGTGTAAATGGTGAATCATATTCTTTGTTGGGGATGCTGTACAATTCAAGAATTACTGTATGTTTTGGATTCTCAATTATGCCAGTTATTTCCTTTTCTGCTGTGAGCAATCTGCTTGTTACAGATTCAAGGTGCTCATTGATGGTCCTAACAACATCATCATGGCCTGGCTTTATTTTTATGTCCACAACAAGTTTCTTGTATTGTTGCACAATCTCTTGAAGCTGGGTGGCAAATACAGACAGAGCATTTGCTTGATTGGATTCCATGCTCCCTAGCTGTTGCTTGATATTAGCTACAATTTGTTGCAAATTTTCAACAACTGCCAATTTTGAATTTTGAGCAGTAAGATCATGGACCTGTCTTCTGATATCCTCAAACAGGGCATGCAGTTCATTAATATGTTGATTGGTTGGTAGAGTGGCTATTGTCTGAGTGAGTTGTTTGATCTCTGTCTGGATATTCTTGATATCTTCTGATTTCAATATGCGATTCACAGCCCTCTTAATATTTTTAAGTTCCTGTGATGTGGGAAGATTTGATACTGTATTTTGCAAAAATTCAAGTGCCAATTTTACATTGTTTAATTCAGAAGCATCAGCCACATTTTGCATAGCATTTTGGAGCAGGGCTATATCTGCCTGAGTGGGTGTTGATTGTTGTAAAATTTCAAGCTTTGTTTGGATATCATCAATCAAGTGATGAAAATGAGACAGTTCAGATTCAGTGTTGAGGTTTTCAAGCTTTGTGATTTGTTGCTGGACACTGACAAGTGTGTCTACAATACCAGGCAGGCGAGATTCTAGTACATTTGCCAAATCATTTTGCACTGCTGCTATTGTACCTTCAAGATGGGTTATGGAACTTTGAATTTTTCCAAAATCTTCATATGTTTCAAGTTGCAGCTTAATATTTGCTACACTCCGAGTTATTGCATTCAAAGCTTCAGAAGATGGCAAGTTGTTCATAGAATTTTCAAGTGTCTCAATTTTTTCTTTAACCTCGGCTATGGCATTGTGCAAGGGATCCAGATTAGGTATCTGGAGTGATTGAATCTGTTCTTTTAGAGTGGAAATCACTAGATCAAAATCTTCTTGTGATTTTATGCTTTTGACAATTGTTTGGAGCTGTGTCTGGACATTATTTATCTGCTCTTCCAATTGTTGTTTCAATTGCTCAGAGTTGGTAGCCTGGGTCTTAAATTTGGCTTGAAGAGCTGCTACAGCTTCTTCTAAACTTTGAAAATTATCCAATGTTGCCAAATCAGTATATTTCTGAAGCAGCACTTTGAGTTCAGAATCAATTTTAAGAAGAGGGTCCATGCATTGTGATTGCAAATTTGTAATTTCTAATTGAAGACTGGCATTGAGTGTGGTCTGTAAAGCTTGTAAATCACTTCTTAATTTCTTGACTCTGACATCAAGCATCAGAATCTCATCGCTGTGATCTTCATGTCTTGTATGGCCAAATATATCATTAGGCATTTTTGTTTTAGTGGTTATTTATTATAGAGTATCTGATTCTTAATTCTATAAAAAAGGGTATAAGCTTGTCATATGACCCAGGGACCTCAATATATAAGCAGTCACCAGCAGAAACAGTATAAACAGTGCCAGAAATCATGTTTGAGTGCTTAATTCTATAAATATTTCTCCCTACTGAAATTTTAACATCACCCTCAGGGGTTGTAATAAATTGCAATTGACCACCTACAGGTAATTGGTAATGATTTAAATTATTGTTAAATATGTACAATGTTTTACCTGTTTC
Source organism: Lepisma saccharinum (assembly GCF_977018435.1). Lineage (NCBI taxonomy): Eukaryota > Metazoa > Arthropoda > Insecta > Zygentoma > Lepismatidae > Lepisma > Lepisma saccharinum. The sequence goes on from NC_139230.1 coordinate 127,737,031, forward strand.
TTCATCAACATCTGTAAGTATGCTGTTCAGATGAATAATTAACAAGCCACTCAGTTTAGACAGCATATCGGAAGAGGGTTGTGGTGTTGGCAGGTCCATAATAGCCTGTTTTTTGAACCCAAATAAGTTCATAGGCATGTTTATTTATTTCAAATCATGCTCTGTAATTGGGCATTGATCCCCATTTTTCAAATCACAATGCCCCCATGGTAGAGTATGTATGCCACATGATAAAATGCATCTCTTATCATCATGTGGGTCCAGGGCCACTTTTCTTACAATATTGCTAGTCAGCAAGTGATCCTCACTCTGAATTCTATTTTCTGATGTTCTGATTGAACTCTGGGATTTGAGGCAATTTTCATAATCTTCAAATTGGAGGTCTTTTTCAACAGTTACTTTACCAATACCCTTGGCTTTTTTGACAACAGCACTACATGTTTTAAAACTGTATACCTTGGCACTTAACCCAGCAAATTTCACAATAACATCACCAAGTGTCTCATCTTTTAACTTGCCAGGCACCTTTTTGTTGTGGGGTTGAATTATTGTATGTTCACTAGTATCAAAATATTGAAACAATTCAGGCTGTGACATATCTTGATAAACATCTTCTGTTTTAATATCAAGAATAAAACTATCCGTATCCATGTACATCAGTTTTACACGATCACCATAAAAAGGTTTCAGCACATCATAATAGAGCTTTAACATATGTAATTTGGACAATTCCAATATCACAGCCCCTACATAAATAGGTTTATCAAACTTAATCTTTGTTTTCTTCATGTTGAAAAGTGCCATGTGCTCATCATAAATTCTTCTATAATTGAAGTTGGGCTTTGCAACCAATTTTTTGCTCAGACTGGGGTCAGTAATTATTTTAACATCGGTATGTTTTCTGACATTTTCAATTGTTTTGCCATACACAGAATTGACCATCAATTTAAACAAGCTCTTATCAAATTGGCTCTTTGCAGATGTTCGAAGCTCTGTGTTTGTATCAATGTATGGTTTCAACCATTCTGAGTGCCTGAACCTCAAAACTTTTCCAACTTTGGTCACTTGAACACCATGATGCATCAGGAACTGGAGGTTTTTGTAATATATGACATAGCCCTGTTTCGGCTCCAGAGTCATCATGAGCTTCTTCTGTTTAGAGCCAGGTGAACACTGAACCTCGGGAATTGGGGGCAGATCAGAAAATTTATTGTGCAAATCATCAGGAATTGTCAGATCAACCTCTAAGAAGAGGCCATAGTCACTGTCATCAAAGTCCTGAAGATCCTCAATATTGAAATCTTCAACCCACTCAAGCTCTGCATATGGCAGTTTTTGCATCATGGCATAACCATAGAGGCTGTTTGCATCTACATACAGTATAAAATTTGATGGCCGTGCTGGATCATAATCAGGCATATATTTGTTATTTGCTCTGGCATATCTCTGAGAACATTGCACCATCCCCCCTCTTATACATTTCTCCATAAACAGATACATATCTTGATCGTGGATCAGATCCAATTGCATTTTAGTGTTCAAAAACGTTGCAGCCCATGCTAGGCCCGGGGCACTGTATAAATATACTGGGTCCAGTCCATAATTTTGCATGGAAGATTTTCTGAATGCCTGCATTATATCAGCTGAGAGGGTGACATCAAGTTTCAAATATGCCATGTGATAATCACCAAATGTCTTGCATTTTAAATTGTTCCACACCAATTGGGCATGGTGATAATCTTCATCAGTGATTCCAGATCCTCTGATTTTGCTGTAAAACGCTTCTTGTGGTGGCAGGGAACACTCATCAAATTTAGAAAAATCTGTAACATAGTCATATGGATATACACCCTTCCGCCTAATTAATTTCAGGTCCAGATTTGGAAACGAGGCACGTGTGATTTTGAATTGATCATCAGGTAATTGATTTGCCAGTGTAGGCAGGCTAGCAGGTAAAAATCTGTAAGAATCAAGAAATCTTATGTGAATAGGAACACCATCAACTTTAATTATCTTGCTAATAGATATATATTTCTCATCATTTTCAGCTAAAATATTTAAATTCTGCTTGTCAAACCCCTCGTACCTGATCAGATGATGGAAATCATAATTGGATGCTCCATGGCAAAATATGGGGATAAATCTTGGTCTCTTGATCTTAATATTGCAGCTTTTACACAGGGCCATTAAGAATTTACCATCTGTATGAGAATGGTGATGAACCTTGATATTTGTATCTGAAAATTCACAATCACATACCGGGCATTTTTCTGCTTTGTTGAAATCTTCAATCTGATCCTCTGTTAAAGGCAACATAGGCTTTGATATTAATAAGATGTTAGATGCTATGTCACGGCACACATTTTCTATTCTATGTGCAAATATTTTGATGGCATTTGGTCCCTTGTATGAATATTCTTTAATAACAACACCATCCTGTATAACCACACAACAAAAGCTGGAAGGTTCATGTATCTGGTATGGTGTAATTGATGATTCTTCGGGATCTGGATTGCAGAATGCAAGAGATTTGAGGTTCGATTCAAAATCACAGACAATATATACTGGGTGTTCCAACAAGGCTTCAAACTTTTTGAATTTGCAATTTTCACTTGGATTGGGCATCACCATATGAACAGGTTTATGGTTCCCACAGTATTTCAGATGCTCAATTAACTTGTTTTTTGCAATTTCTACACTCTCTTCACAAACACCATTCACCATTTTTCTACCATCAAATACAGTTAAGCATCTTCTGCACAACTTAAATATTTTTTTATATTTGTCTAGTTGTGTTCTCACTAAAGCTTCAAGATTATGTATCAGAGTGTAATGATATGTGCTATCCCCTTCAATTAAGAGCAAATCAATCGGAATAGCAGATTCATCATCAAGTGTACTGATTCTGAGAGGTGCTATCGGGCAATTGCCAGTGGAACAAATAAATACATTAATAGATAATTGTTTGCCATTGATGTGCCTGGCCCTTTTTTCAAATTTATCAATATTCTGAACAGACATTGGATATTCCAAACCCTCCATTGCATCGTCAAAATCATGTTCATGTTGTTTATAATAAGTTATTCTCTCAGGATTCCTTGAAACTGGAAACAAAGCAGCTAATATACACCACAAAAAGCATTTCGCGTCATTATTTTTTATATTAACCACGGCTCTTTTGTTTTTGATATTGGCAGGTAATGGCAAATATGTAGAACCTTTTAATGGGCTGAATTCAGAAATATTAACATAGAGCTTGTGTGATGAACCGCATAGGCTCCATCCAGACTCTTTTGTTGCAAATTCAGAGTGTTTCATATTCAATTGATCTATCAATCTGCTTATTATTCTGTCCGAATTTGTATTTGAATATACCGGTACAGTTTCTGTTATGTGGGGCTGTGTAAATTTTGTGCCGTTTGGCTTCTTATATTGTACAAACAATTTGAGGGAGAGCTTATAAGAGCCATTTTGTGCATTAAGAATTGCCTGGAGATCAGAATTTATACTGTTCAAGAAATTCTTAATGTCACATCTTGGCTCTGATACAAAACGGTGTTCCCTTAATTGGCCGTTAAAACTGCTACGGATGGGTTCATAGCGTGGCTGTTTTGCTGCTCTGGCATTAACAGGTGCTTCGTGTCTTCTTTTCAGACCAAATGTAGATGGTTGTGTTGATGATTGTGCAGAGCAAGTATCTTTATGTGTATATGTGAAGTATTGCATGCTGTATTTTCTATTGCATTTGGGGCAAATTTTTGTGGGAGTTCTGTATTTGTCCGGGTTACAAATTTTTTGGTGTCTGGCCCAATTAGAGCTAAATATATTTTTATTGCATTGATTACAATATTTTTGATTTGGCATTTTTGCTGTTGTTTATTATATACAATTTCCTGGGATTCAATTCAAAACTTTATACTGGATAAAAATATCAGTTGGGTTCAGCTGTGTGATTTGTATGTGTGTGTATGTGTGTATGTGTGTATGTGTGTATACACTTAATATTTTTGGCTTTGGTATTTATATAAAATTTCCTGGGATTCAGATCAAAACTTTATGCTGGATAAAAATATCAGTTGGGTTCAACACTGTGCTGTGTGTGTGTGTGTGTACGTGTGTATGTGTGTGTGTATGTGTGTGTATGTGTGTTGATATTTTTGGCATTGGTATTTATATACAATTTCTTGGGGTTCAAATCAAAACTCTATGCTGGATAAAAAAAACAGAAATAGGCCACAACTTGGCCACAAGTGGACCGGAAGTAGGCAAACCGGAAGTAGACCGGAAGTGAACCGGAAGTGACCGGAAGTGGACCGGAAGTAGACCGGAAGTGGACCGGAAGTAGACCGGAAGTGGACCGGAAGTGGACCGGAAGTAAATATGTGTGGGTGGGTGTGGGTGTGGGTGTGTGTAGGTGGGTGTGGGTGTGGGTTTTATAAGCATCTTGGCTTAATTTTAAGTGTGGGCAAAAAAAATATGAAGAGGGGCATATTTTTGACAAGTTTATGGACAACAATCTCACAGAAGTGCCTTTTGTAAGTATAGACAAATCAATCTGAGGAGGCTCTTCCTTTTCCGAAAAAGCTCTTCCTTTCTGAAAAATTCCCGAGGGCATTTTTACAAAAATCTTGGATTAGACGGGGTTTCCACACTACAGCAAAAAGCTCATATGGCCATGTTGAGCCTGTTTTAAGTATAGCCAAAGCTGCTGGAGAGGTGCTCTTCCTTTCCGGCACTGTCCCCACCACAAATACAACTACTGACCCGAATGTGGACTAGAAGTATACACCTCTCACGTACCTAATTCCTTCTCTCTCCGGTCCTGGCACCTCCTAACTTCCAGCATGCCACTTACTCCTCAACACCACCTTCTCCTCTCGCTTCCCCAAATGCAACTCCCAATCAGCCACAACTTCCTCCCGGCCAATGTCTTTCAGTTTCCATTACTCAGAAATGACATTGCCCGATCAGAAGTCGCACCTGCATTCCCACTTCAAGATCTCCCTCTCTGTCCACAATATATATAAGAAAAATGAATTGACACACGTTCAAAGGGATATTTTCATGTATAAGATCGTGAGTTATGATACTCTAACGACAATTGTGTGCTGCTTCAAAGACATTGACAAATATTAATGAAATAACTATCTATATTTGTGGCAATTCGGGACACACAAATTTTACCCATTTTCCAACTCGAGTTCAATGCAAAGAAACCTCCACAAATATCGACTGAAAAGTTTTCATCATGTGCAATTCTCCATTAAATTTTTTGCCGATTTGTACTACGAGTGTCTTTGTTTGCTTCGTTACAAACAAGTATTCTTTGCATATTGCATCTATATTTCAACTTGGGCAGCTCCTTCTGCCTGCTTTCAGGAGCGAAAGCTTTTAGGATAGTGGTTAATGCTAAGGATTGTCAACCTAATGGTCATGGGTTCAAACCCCTCTGGTGGCATTAAATTTTTGTAAGTTTTAGACATATCCCATTGTGTTCATTGTCCACGCCATGTGAAACGGAATGATTCAGTTTGGAATTAACGATGGGGGGAGGGGAAATATTAAATTACAAAATCTCCATTTCAACGAACCGAGAAAACTTGGATAATACTTACAAGTATTAAAATTACATTCATGTTTTTAGCGATATAATCGCAAGTAGAATCAAAGATCTTATGTGGAAGATTTTATTTTGCTCTGAACTCAACCCAATGGCATTTTGCACCAATCTAATACTTCTGTAATACATTTTAAAATGTTATTGAATGTTTCATGTCGATAACTGATCAACGGATCAATTCTTGATGCCAAGACGATATTTTCTGCAACTATCTCTTTTCTCCTCTCGTCTCCAATCCCTTCTGTTCTTCTCTTCTCCTTCTTCTCTCCCCTCCTTCTCCTCTGCTTTTATCACATATCGCCTTCCCTACTTTTCTCACATCTTGTCTCCATCCCACTTTTCTTGATTTCTCTTACCTCTTCTCCTCTCTTCGATTTTCGACTCCACTGCAGTCTTCTCCTCTTCTTTTCGTTCTTCTCTTTTTCTCTCTTTTACTCTAATCTCCACTCCCTTCTTCTCATCACCTCCTCTCCTCTCCAAACTCCTCTTCTATCATCTCATTTTCCTCCTCGTATCTACTCTTGCTCCATTTTCCTCATCTATCCTCGAATCTTTTTCCTTTCTCCTCATTACTTCTTCTATCCACTTCTGTCCTCTATTTTCTTCCCTCCTTTACTTTTATCTTCCCCTTTCTGTTCTCCTCTCTTTTGCCCCTTTCCGTTTCCTCTTTCCTCCTTTCTTTGTGTAGACTCATCAGGAATCAAGTACTAGAAAATCGATTTTCTTTCTTTCAGAAAGTATTTTTCATTTACATCAAATGTAATACTGAATTTTTTTTCTAGTTTCATACAATAATACTAGTACTTAGATTTCTTTCTTTCACGTATTTCATAAATATATATTGTGCTTGTGGCAACCCTGAAATTGAGCCTAACTCTACACGTAACCCACCAACGCCTTGTGTAAATTGGGTTGCCTAGTGTAAAATGTTGTCCTAAAACTTTTGAGAGACACTGTACAAGAAAACATTAGATTAAGGATTTTTAAATCATAATTATACTAACAATGCTGCATGGCATAGAAAGCTTAGCCCTCCAAAATAAGCATAAAAGTAGATTAACAGCAACAGAGATGAAATACCTCAGAGGAGTCGTAGGAAAAACCAGACGAGATAGAATCAGTAACATTAAAATCAGGGAACAGCTACAAGTAGAATCAATTGGAGATCTACTAGAGAGAAGAACACTGGGCTGGTATGGCCATGTTATGAGAATGGAAGAAGAAAGAAAACTGAAACAAGTAATGGTAGTGAGATCAGAAAGAAGAAGAGGAAGAGGAAGACTTCTGATAGAATGAGAACAATACCTGTCAGAGATGGCTACTAAAAGAGGGAAGACACTAATGGAAGTTAAGAGAATGGCACAAGATAGGAACAGTTTTAGCAGATGGCTGACAACACGAAGGGGAAGAAGAAGTAAGTAGGTTGAAAACAGCTTTGAAACCCCTTTGCATAGTTTTAGCAGGCAATGCCTTCCGGTCAATGAAGCAGTGCACCCAAATTACCTCTGGTGCCACTTCACAAACACGCACATAAACACTACGGTTCCTTCCACACTTCGTTCAACACTCATCAGAGATTAGTCCAACACATTTTTTCCAGTCAATGTTGTGATTAGTCAGTTAAGAATTGAGAATTTCAAAAATATGTTCTGCTGTTGTGTGTATGCGTAACTTTTCACAGAAAAAGAAATTTTCAGTGATGGTACCCTGATTTGTCAATGTCCATTGATTCATCAATCTGCAAGGCAAAAATCGACTGTTTGTTGTTCTTGCGACCAATTGATTTTCCACGCCACTAGCCATTTCATTAATATGGTGATGCACTGCATCGTTAGACAGGAGAATTAAATCTCACTGTTTCTGTTTCACCAGACATAGTTTTAACTATATCCTTAGCTACTGGAAGGGTCAATTTCTCTGCTATAGAATGGGCTATTCCTCCTTTAGCAATATGCAGAATAGCTAAATATGATGATTCCAAAGCCTTCAAATTCAGTGACCCTACTTTGAACACAGCATGTTTCTCCTGCTTAAATCTCGATAAAACATATAAGACAATATTCTTCACTTTTATCTTTAGCACTTGAATGTTTTGTTTCCATGTGTATTGTTTAAAACCATTTTTTTTTGGTTTTATGGAAGTATTGGAGAGAACTTGATAACATAGCACACACTGGGGTTTTCCTTCATATTTTATCACCACACCATGTAAATTCTAATCCCAAATAGCTCGCATCATATTCATGATGAAATTATTTCTTTTGTTTTGTGTCCATTGTGAAAGTATTCACATTTATGTCTGATATCAAAGATGAAGCACGATCTCTTGATTCATCATCCCTCCCGAAACAAAGAGTTTCACTCAGTTTCACTCTCACCTCTCGGCAATCACACACACACACACACACACACACACACACACACACACACACACACACACACAGATTTGTCTACCCTACCATGCGAGGACATGAGCAGATCACATACAATATGAGGACATGGCTCAACTGCAATTAGTAGAGCTCAAGATAGACGTTTTATTGAGATGAAACACAATGCGCATCGGCATACTAAATGGCTAAATAATAACGAAGATATGACAAGTTTTCTCCTTACAGGCATGTAACAGACATTACGAGGACGGTCCTCTAACTGTAGGTCATCTGTATAACCAAATGTACACCTCTGTTTTGTGTGCACAGGTCCTCGCATCGCACATAATTCTATCAATGATGCGAGGACATTGATGTCCTCGAACTGTAGATTCTGCAACAAACGAAATGAGGACCTGAGTGTATGTATGTTGCCGCAGCTGGTGCACCACAGGGGGGGGGGGGGTGGAAGAGGGTCGGAAAAGGAGGGATGTGGCTATCACGAAGGGAAGTGTTCTAAATGAAGACCACATGTTTCCTTCTTTGAAGTAAACCGTGTTGCGGTTAGCAAACTTACAACTTAAAAAGACTCCTGAAGGTCTGGGTTCCATTTTAGAAACAATGCCAGAAGTGGAATTTCTGATCCAAGAAAAAAAGTTGTCCAGGTAGTCTCACTGAACCTTCTCACATTGTATAACGTGATACTGTTTCTAATTATAATCTAATTTAATATAATTCATCTTATGTAATAAATTGTATCTCTCTTTTAATCGTACTTGCGAGCAGCCCCCTTTCTCTAGGGATGGCCAAAAAAATCCGCATTCGGAGAATTTGAAATCCGGATTCGGAAAATATAATATCCGGATTTCAGAGGGAATCTGGATTTCAGAGCGAGAAGGATACCGGAGGCAAGACAGGTTCTGGAATGATAACGTATTACAGAGAGAAAGCAAATTTTGGAGGGAAACTGATTTCGACCCATATTTTCAATAATTGTCTCATGAATTTAACAATATACTCTAATCTACCAACCCAATATCAGACTGTCTTCCATGTAGTACACCCTGGACTGCATTTAGCAGACTAACAAGACTATGGGGTCTGGACTCACAGCCAGTACAATCCTACGTGGAGCTTTTTTGTGGTTATGTGATTTGGCCATGTGCGTTTGTGATTGTCCTTTCGTCTGCTTCATCTTATCACAATTCATCCTCAATGGAGCAGTTGAAGGGCATCAGGGAAGGCACACATACATGAGAGAGAGGTAGGGAGGCCATATCAAGATTCACACAGGAAAGATAGATTGATTGAGTTGGTGTTTTAAGTCCACTTTATGCACAGTAAAGCCAATTGGAACTGGACCTAGAGTTTAAAGTGTGATCCGACAGGAGAGATAGGAAAGATAGCCAGGAGGCTTTACAACAGGTGACGGACGACATCGGTTACTTTTGCAATCTATCAAAATATCGCTCTTGTGCAACTGCTATGACAGATAAGCAGTCATCGAGCAATGTGGGCATATTTGGCGGAAAGAAAGAACTGTTGTACAATACTACTGCACATTGCTTTTCAGTTAGCAAACTATTCCTCTTTCTCAGTTTGGAATTAGCTGCAAACATATTCAGTAGGCTTAGTTACGTACTATTTAAACATTTAAAATAAGCGTGAGCCAGGATGGATCGAATTCGAAATCTGGATTACATTCAAAATCCGGATTCCCTCCGAAATACGGATTCTCCGTTTTTACTATACGGATTCCGGATTTTTTTAAAAAAAAACGGATTAGGCCATCTGTACTTTCTACATATGTATGACTTTTCCAAAAATATTACATGGAAACTTTCTTAGAAATATTAGCGAAAGTAGAAATCTTCCTTTCTACTTGTATTCCATTCATTTGCACTGTATAGATATTTTATTTCGTACTGATGTGTATGAGACTTTACAATCATCAGAAAATACATTGTAGTGCATGCCAGAAACAAAAATATTTATTTCTAATTTATTTTTCTTATTTTACGTTGCCATTCTACCTTTTTGTTTAATCGCGACGATGATGATGAAGGATGAAATTGTTACTTGAAAGGGTTTATCAAATTACCGAAATCCGATAAAGTTAAAGGTAAAACAACATAAATTTCATGAATAAAATTGTCCTTCATTGACATCTGACAAAATACAATTATGCCAGATATTAGCTCATCAGGTGTTTCGAGTGGATTGATTGATTGATTTGCTTTATTTTACTTCGCCTTTAGTGCCACTTTTGCCTAATTTGCAAAGATGAGGATGAGTGATGATATGATGAAATTGATGAATGGACACTCACTCACAAACATCCATGCCCAGGCCGGGATTTGAATCCGGGACGCCTGGCGTTGTAGCTCAATGTGCTAACCAGTCCGCAACGGGGGCCGGCTGTTTCGAGTAGAGAAATGCACCAAGTTTATAATCATAACATTAATAATGATATATAAAAGTAATGGTTTCATTGCAAATGATGTATTTAGGGGGGGCAGGGGGTCTTTTCCCCAAAGTTCATGGTATTATTTAAAACACCATCCCAGTTGTATTATTAAGACACAGAATGTACACATGATTCTGATTCCGAAGCTTTTGGATATATTCATGCAGTAGTTCCCAACCTTTTTTTACTGACCACACCCTTCACCAAACCCCTGCAATCACGACACATGTTCATTTGAATTTCTAATTATTATTATTATTGCATACAATTATATGTAGTATCAGATATTTAACTGAAATGAAGTACGCCCTGGTAGCCGAGCGCTTTGAGTATACTGATAAACAAACACTGTAAATTCACCTTACAGGGGTGACTTTGGTTTGTAACAAATAGACGTCCACAAAATGCAAGTTTCCTTGTTCTAAACAAAGGTGAGTTTTCCTTCATGAACTTGGGAAGCGCATTTACCCGCCCGTGAAATGAGGGGTGGTTATACTCACCCGAGCTTAGGGGGTGCATTTGCACTGTATGCAGATGAAAGGGTGTAAATACACTCCTTTAGCCAGGGTAAGCATGTTCACCACATACATTTGCTAGAGGAATAATTACAAAGCCAGACTAGTGTGAGAAAACTCACCCGTGCTTAGAAATTGGAAACTGGCTCTTCGGGGATTCCTATTTGTGACAAAACTCGCCTCAAAAGTCGTAAACTACTGACTCTTCATGCAGTTCATCAGATGATCATTCATTTTCATCGTCGCGATTAGTCAAAATTGGTAGAAAATCGACGTAATAAAAGATCCAAGTCCAAAGTGAAATTAAGCACTTTGGTAAAATAGTTGCACTGCTAGCACACGCATATGCCGAGTATAAACTGACTATTACAATCGCACGATACCAGCAAGCAGGAAATTAAACTTATCATTGCTACCGGGGTTGCCCGTTTGGTATAGATATTCTGAAAATAAAATGACGTATTATAGGGTAGGTGGCAAATAGTAGAAAAGCAGTATGGAATATGGAACCATTCCAAATGAAATTATATGTATTTCGCCATACACTTACTGGGGTTTCTACACTTTCTTTTAATGTCGTGTTGTCAGACCCGTAGCTAGGGATGGGCGAGGGAGGCTTAGCCTAACCTGGGCCGAGACCCCTTTCATCGTATTTCACAATGTCCTTCCATGCTTCTTCTTCACATGCATGTCAGAAAGAATTTATAAGTTTATTGATATCTAATAAATTTGCATCTCTTATATCACAAACGGGAACATTTACTAGGGGCAAGTGAGACGGAACAATGCATTCCCTTCAATTTCAAAATTTTAATTAATAATTCAGTTTAAATTATCGATTTTTTTTTTTTCAAAGAGAAAATAGTAATTTGTTCTTGCTCAATATGCTAGCACCACGTTGATTTGTATTTTAGTCATATCAACTTCATACTTATTACTATGAAAACTAGCCCTCTCACCGGTAAAATTAATATTGTTGTCCATTTTAAAAAAAATAGAAAGAAGAGTAAAAATCTTCTCACTTGCTCTCCTCGCAATGAAAGTGTGCTCTTGAAACCACCACAACAACTTTTCTCAAAAGTAATACAATTCTGATAGAAGCATTTAGTTATATGTATGAATTCAAGAAGCACAGAATTCTATTATCATTTTGAAAAAAACATCTCTAGTTGCAGTTCATGTTTCATTTCTGTTTAACTATTGAAAGTATTATGTTTTACATGTTTGAAACAAGCTCACCCCCACTCACCAGTAACCCGTGAACGCCTCCTCAAGAGATCACTCCAAGCTACAGGCCTGCGTGTTGTCAGAGTTTGGCATCTATTTTACCAGAAACACTACCGAAGACAGAATTTCCGTTTGCATATTCATATTGGTCTGCAAAAACTCTTTCACGATACTTTAAAAACATCAGAAGGAAATATTCTGAACGTGCGAATTGAAAAAAAAAAAAACTAAATAAAAATAGCAATAAAAGGTAAGCAATTTGGAACAAATAGCATATGCACTGGAGTATATATAAAAACATGAATATTTTCAGTGGTGGTTATTCAAGAGAATACTCACCCTTCAGTATGTATGATTTTTCCGTCCTCTGAACACTCCAATGTGTGAGCAAATACTGATTAGTTTAAATAAATTCAGGCAAGAACTTTAGAAACTGTAGTGCAGTTTAGTCATGCGATTGGTCAGTGTAGGGACACTGAAGACAGACCTTTCAGCCTTATATTGTTTTCAGTGAAAAGCGTGGAACTACGGGGAAAAAAAGGGTGCGACTCAAACGAAATTCGTTAGGGGTCAATCAAGTAATTTTCGAAAACTCACTAAAGATGGGGAAAGCTGTCATAAATTACCGATCTTTCGAACCAGAATGTCCAACCCTTCTGGTAAAATTGATGAAGCTGTGATAGGGATGAAAATGTTAAAACATTTAAGAGAGAAGGGTCGGCAGAGAAAGCGTGGAGAGGGATGGGGAACAAGAGGGGTGTTGCACATAAACTCGCAAAAACACAATAAAAAGGAGCCTGCCTTTAAGAATTGGCCTCAATGAGAGAAACATCCCTCAGATGGTTAAGGGGTTACATAACGGCACGTGTGGAGTTAGCAGGCTGGGGCGCAAGAAGAGAAAGTGAAGAGATCTCCCTTTCAGAAAGTGAAAACCTTCACTCTCTTCACATTTATTGTACTTCCCTTGTTAGTTCTAACACTTTCCCTTCTTGGAGTAAACACTCTACGAACAAAGGCGGTACCAACTTTACCCTGTGGGTGTACCACTTTGTGGGGCTTCTTTTAAGATATTCAACGATCTTCAAAGGGCCACAAAGATTATAGATTATATTGATATTGACGATATTTATGTGCAACCTGATTATCTTTAACGATACAATAGTAAATCTAAATGTTGAATTGCATGATTTATTTATATTTCTGGCTATTTTACATCAATGTTTACAGGTTTTGCTTGACTATGAGAAAGAAAGATGAAGTAATAAATTACGGAAGTGCAATTACCGGAATTTGTTTGACGGCACAGAGAACGTCACTGCCATGAGATTTTAAGGGCCTTTGTTGGGTCACTTGCAGCAGAACATATAGTACGAGATTGCGACTATTTTAATATACTTTATTTACTTGCTTTTCGATCGTTAGGGGTGAAATTTGAAAAGTCAATGAGGCAACGAACGAAATGATGAGTCTGAACCACTGTGCAACGTTCCTCCATCGGGATCAAACGCGATAAGCCTTGATTTAAAAGTCACAATGTTAGGTTGTACATTAACATCGAGATCCATCGTGTACCTCCGTGTCAACCATAGCTTCTGAGACACTCATAAGTGAGTATCTCAGAAACTACAACAGCCAGAGAGACAAAATTTGGGGATTATTAAATTTAACACACAGCTAAAACACCACCACTAGACTCTGTGAAAGTTCGGCCCCCCAATCCCTGGTTTAACTCCGGCCCTCAGGAATACTTCCCTTCCCTTGTATTTTCCTTTCAATCTCTCCTTCCACCTCACCTTGCGTGCCAAGCGAGCAGATTATATTTGCGCCGGAATTACGAAGGGGGGGGGGGGGGTTCACATAACATTTATATTTTTAGTCCCTGGTTCGTTACACATGAACAGAAAGTGAATATTTTGTTAAACATGGACAGTAACTGTAGTTCTTGGAGTTACTTCAGCAAATCATAACATTTCTAGTAGGATTATATGGATTTATTATACGTTGCTATTATTTACATATTTACAAAGCGTTTCCATACTTATGTGCATTTACATAATCAACCAATTTCCTTAATTCAAGCAAAGGTGTACCTATGGCCTAACCATTGGTACTTTCATTAACACAGAGTTAACCTAACTATCTCTGTAGCCTACCCTCGACTTACTTGATATTCCGACTAGTTTTGCGTTTCCTTACACAGCATCCTCATTCAGCCCGCTAGGCATTATGATGCGACTCGGCAATATCGTACAAATGCAAATCGTTTGCTAATTGGGAATCTTGGGGATTTCAAACAGGGGTTAGCCTTACCAAATGCTACATATATTTTCCATCATTAGTTTAGCCACCATAAGTGAACTAAACTTTCGAAGTAGGTTCCTTGGCCAAATGATACATTAATTTCAGTCACCAGTCTAGCCACCATAAGTGGACTAAGACTCTCGAAGCTGTTCATTTGCCAAGTATTACATTTTCTTCTCAATCATTCAGTCTAGCCACCCTGAGTGGACAAGACTTTCGAAGGGTCTTCGTCATTGTGAAGGTAGTAAAAAACTGTTGTTTTTTCCTAAAGCCCAACTGGCTCTTTTTCATAGTCGGGGTAAACGTCCGTGAACATGAACCCTGTAGCTTCCCCCAAACCGGGAAGCTAAAAAATAGTGGAATCTAATATCCAGCAAAAATCACAATTCATTAAGCACATACACTTACATGTAATAATATCATAAAAGTACACACATGGAAAACATATTACTTAACACTACACCTTGTAGCTGGCCGGCAATTGATTAATACATTAATACAAAACCAGTAATGGTCATCCCGACCATTACAACTCCTACTTCTTAATTTCTGTCTAGCTTTGGTATTACTTGACCTTTTATTTGAAAGATTGAGGTGCTCCCCGATGGCGCAGTGGTAGTGTCGTCTCCTTGTAATCCAGGGGTCTCGTGTTCGATACCCGATGGAGGCTCAGTGGTTTGGATCCCACTTTAAAATGTAGGTCCAGTCCCGATTAGCCTTACGGTGCATAAAGTGGACTTAAAACACCAAATCAATCAATCAATCTTTAAGGATATTCGAATTTCGAAGATTGCACCTGACAAGTTGGATTGTGGCACGTAATAATAATAAAATGTCACATTGACGAGTATGAAGTGGAACTCTAGAAGCTGTGAAAAACATCTGAATTTTTCAATCACATGTGATTACAAACGCATTTCAATGAGTGTACGTAACTATTAAAGGCCGTACCAAAGATGTGAAAAATATTATACAGCCGTAGGACGGACTGGTTATTGGGACAAGAATGCATTTCTCCCCTTGCCCCAACACAATAATCGTCCCTTGTACTTGGCATCAGTCAAAAGAAGAGAAACGTAATGAAGGGGTCCCGGGTTCGCTACCCGGTGGAGGCACATAGTGGTTCGGATCCCACTATAAACTGTAGGTTCAGTCTCAATTAGCCTTACTGTGAATAAAGTGGACTTAAGACACCAACTCAATCAAAACTCAAAAGAAGAGAAACGGATTTACGAAAAAAAATGGTTTCTAAATCGAAATCGAATGTCCGTGTGCAACGGTAATAGTTGTCGCTGAGGTTGTATTAACATGTTGCTAGAAAAATTCTGGATTCCTCCCTACTTACACGTTATTTTTTCTTTTTAAAAAAACTGGTCACCGCACCACAATTAAAGAAAACCAAGCGCATCTGGAGTACACCATTATGCTTGCAAGGTAAAGCATCCGAAAATATAAATTTGTGTCTGATATTTTGAAATTCCTTTGAAACAATGGCCATGATTATGACAGAAATAAATTGATTTTTTTGCAGGAACAATATTAAGATGATGGAAATAACCTAAACCTGCTTTTCCTAGACCTATTTGAGATTACTTGATACTAGGTTATTTACGTCGCTTTTCTGGCACTTTTGGCTAATCAAGACGGTGAGTATGAGTGATGATTTATGAAATTGATGAAGGGATACTCACAAAGAACAATCAACACCAGACAGGGATCCGAACCCAGGAACCCTGGCATCGTAGCGTGCTCTGAAAACTCCTATGCCTATCTGAATTGATATTGGTTTATTTTGGGAATCTCTCACACAGTATGGTGTTACAAGTACAGACTTTTACAAGAAAGTTCTGTTCTGTTTGGTATAATGATACAGCATCTTTTACAAACATACTCTCATCGCATGAATTCCAAAAAAATATATAGTGGCGTGCCAAAAATGGGGGCTGGAGGAGATTATTATCCCCCTTTCGCCCAGTAAAAAGAATGTCAAAGCAGAAAAAGGTGGCGAAATGATGACTGACTATTGTAAAAATGTATAAGTGCCCCCCATTTCGTAAATCCTTGTTACACCACTGTATCTAGAGTTTTGTCTTTAAACCCAGTTTATGCACAAGATGGCTAATCGGGACTGGGGATTTGCAGTTTAAAGTGGAATCTGGACCACTTGTACCTCCACCCTGCATAAAACCCGGGACCCTTTGATTGCAAGGAGGTGACATTACCACTACGTTATCCATCAAAGAAATAAAAGCTAAAACTATCCCACAACTTTTCAAGACATGGAGTGTTCCATTTGGAACAAAGAAAGGGAGAAGAAATGGCCGTTCCACTTTCTGATAGGAGAGGAAGCGTGATAATTTACATTGACATTTCTTAACATTTTGAATTTTTTTCTCGAAAATGGGACGAGCCCCAATGATATTTTATTTCCATGTGTTAGTACATGTATTCAGCTATAAGATGGCATACCACGTTTTTTGCTACCCTTCCGCTGTTTTGAGATAAACCTAAATCTAAAGTTCCCGATTTCGCAGTTTTTGAGTGTTTAAAACTGCATCAATATCCAAGTAATGTGCTATATCAGGTAGCTTGCCCTTATAGTGAGTTTCCATGCCCAGTTAAAAAAAAAATGGGTTAGTGTTACTTAACCAAGATATTAAGGGCCGAAAACAGGCAAAACCTGCATTTTGGACCCTCTTTGTGCTGCATAACAATGGAAAGCAACAATACCCCATCAAAACAATTGAATGTATACAAGCAGTCTTATACTAACAGTATATCAAAACAAAAGTTCGGGGTGTTGTAGCTTTCCAAAGATACAGCACTCCAAACGTACTAATGTTTCACTTTTCATGAATAGTGGATGGTTTGACCTTGAACTTTGACATTTTCTACAGGGTAGGGAAAATTTTTCCAGCGTCTGAAAATTGCACAAAATTCATTTCTCATGACCTACTTCAACATATAAAAAAATCACGGAGAACAAAAAATACAACTATCCAAATAAAACTTTTTGGTTCGAATTTCAAATAATGGCTCTTAAACACATTAAAAAACGTTATGTTCTTTCCTATTTCCCTTTGACAACAGACACATTGCAGACATAAAAGAACAATAGATAATGCATTTTTGCATTCTCACTTTCATTCAGCTATAATTCTCTTAGGTCACCTTTCGTTACACTTTTCATTGTATTTTATCTCCCTTTTAAAAAAATAAGTTTCCTGAATAATTCTGCAGTTGACTTGCTAATTAAGAAAGTCATAAAAGTTTTCTTTACTAGCCAGGCAGGGGCCAGGGGGGGCTCAGCCCCCTTAACAGGGTCGCCCCCCCATCCCCCTGGCACTGCCGCCAGTCCCTTGACATTAGGTAAAACTATTTTGTATTCTAATTTGAGGTGAAGAGCGAAAATTTAGACAGAATATATTATTTTGTTCACAACTTCGTTCGTTCATCTTGTTTATGAGCAGAAGTCTAAGCAGCGGCAAGTGTTTAGAAGATTATCAAGACTTTAGAATGTTCTTTCATAAGGAGCCTTCTTTATCTGTACCTTCCTTGCCCCTGTTGCAGCCTCTCGTTTAACAGAAATCTGTGACTTTGATGTCATTATCCACATTCCTTCCGCATCTACGTCAAATGTCAACAGATCGCAAGTTTTATTGCTTTGGGCGGGGGTGGAATGTACGGTAGGCACTATGATTGAAGTGAATATTGTACATTTTAACATGTATGATAAAAATATTTGTATCATGAAAAATAGTATGGAGAGTGTGTTAAGGGGTGGTGTCAGTGGCAGTCAATAGCACTTCAAGAGATGTTTAGAAGATATATAGAAAAAAACTGTAGTATTCGTATGATATTTCTAAATTTTATATTTTAATTTAACTTAATGACCCCCAACACACATATATTTACCTTCATTTAATACTATTGAACTTTTGAAAAATGGACTTGGTTCACAAAGCCCCACCTGATACCCATAAGCCCCCCATGGAGGTCAGTTCTAGCTACGGGCCTGATACAGACGCACAATAGTTAGCACCCCCCTCTCCAAAGTTGTAAAATGAATTAACCCTTCCTTCCAATTTTTCGACACCAACTTAGGCTATATATCAGCTTAGTAATTTGTTGAAACTAAATCAGGGTTGTCTAAATCTCTCATAAATAACTGGATGAAGAAATTAGAAATATTTTCTCTTACTTCAACGCGGTGGCAAGGCCAAGATTCTTTTTTTAAGGAGGGTGGAGGCTTCACATAGCCAACTATTTTGTTCGTGATCCTTTGTATTTTTTGTTCGAAGCTTTTTTTCTTTAATGTAGGTTACATATAATACACATATATTTAAAAAAATACTTTTTGGGTAAATTGTTTAAAGGATAGTAAACACTCATTTTTTGGACTTATAGGTGGATGCACCTTCAGCCCAAAAAGCCATCCTTTGGCTATGCCAGGCCAAGATTCAACGTAAGAGCCTTCACATTACGCTTCTAATACTAATAGTGAGTTATATACTCAGGCAAACTTATCATTTCAGTTACGGGGATTGAACTGGACCTCTACATTGTCAATGGTGACCTAATATCTTCGGGTCAATTGCAATCTGCTGCTAAGAAATAGAGGCGGACTCAAGTCTTAAGAGATAGAAAATTAAGCAGCGATTGGACTTATTCACTGAAAATTTGTCACTCAATGAAATGCGTATTGGAACGATTGGAGCACTTCGAGTACTGTATACGTTGTATACCCTGCGTGGCGGAATTGAGGCTATTGGACCTAAGGGCAAAGGGAAATTTGCCCCTGGGCTCAACATCCCGAGCTTTTGGGCCCCTTTGAAGTAAAATGTAATAGGTGTGGACAATGTGGCAAATTTATCTTATTTCAATCTCATACTGAGGCTTGGGGGCTTGAAAATATTTGGTGGGAAGTTACATTTTAAATATCACGTAATATTACTGGTAATAAAAATGTCATAAATTATCAAGTTTGAGTGTTTAGGTATTGTGTAACAATAAGACATCAACCGGTTGAGCAACTGAATCTTTCTACTCGATTCACAACTGTACTACACTACACTACTATTATGAAAACCACGTAGGTATAAAGGTATGAGATGAGAGAATCTTCCTACCGATTGCCATCTATGAGCAAGTAACTTAATTCTGATTTTCGGAAGAGACCCATAATGTCAAGTTGCCCGGGCCCCTCTGCTTATTATCGCAGACGTCGTCATATGATATGTTACTGGGAACCAACTTTCTGTTTCGTAAATCCATTTTTTAAATAAGCGACAGTAACTGCTGAATTTCTGGGATTATATAAAATTTCAGGATGCAGATAACATAGTGGGACCCCTATAACTCGCCCCCCCCCCCCCCCCCCAAAGCTTTGCGGGGTTTTTGCGGGGGCGGCTGCTACGCCACTGTCCTAGACCAAGTTGAAGCATTCAGCATGTGTTGTTGGCCACAGCAGAATGTTGTAGTAGAAGTTGTCATATTCTCGTGTGTAATCCAGCAACTTACGAATATCGTCCAGTTTCTTCCTAATTATGGGAACCTTTACTGTTGGCTTTTGGTGAATTTAGCTGAAGATGAACTTTGTCAGGCAACAATTCATGCAGTGGCGTGCTCAGGATTTTCTAAAGGGGGAGGGGTTTACGTATACATTTCTTTAGTCGCGAGCCTTCATTTTGCCATCTTTTCCTGCTTTTGATGTTCTTTTATTCTTGAATGCTGGGCAAAGGGGGTGGGCATGACTTCCACCAACTGCCCCCCCCCTTCCCCTTGGGCACGCAACTGAATTCATGACAATGTTAAACACACCACTCCACAGGAGAACACTTGTTCTTGGATACAATGTACGTAGTATTGCCAACTGTACGGAACGTCCGATTGAATCAGTTTGTACCAACTGAGTTACATCTTTACTGTAGAAAACCTCTATGTTGCGGCGCATGAGGGGTTTCTGCAGCAAACGGATATTTCAAGGCCACTTGCCTTCGTTACGGATGAGGTTATATGCGCGGTTTCTACATCAAATGATGCATCTTGGTAAGGGCTAAATGAAACTGTAAAAATATCGTTTTGGCCAAAAGTGGTCGATAGGCGGTTTCTTAAATAAACGATTCAATTGTGTACTGAATGAGCTTTCAAATTGTTTTTTCTTTATATAATATTATGATATATTGCAAATGCAAGAAATCAGGTTCATGATTGATGACCATGACAGCAAGCGCACGCAGGAAACAGCAAAGGTGTTGTATATAGTATTTCGGCAATGGAAACCTGGGGCTGACGCGACCCTCATAAAACTGTCATCAGTAACCTTGTCCCTTTGCCAACCATTCTCCCCGAAAGACATCTCGTCTGTCCTTCCACTGCCTTTGTCGCCTGCTTCAAGCGAAAAAGGACTGGGATAATCGCAAGCTGGGGATGAATGATGAAGCGATGAAAAACATCATTAAATAGACACAAATACAATACCTCCCCCAGGATTCCAACATGACAGAGAACCTCTGGCGTCGAAGCCTGCTACACTGAGGCGGAAAAATAATCAACCTGTACAAATTTTATATTATAATTTTCAATGTATGTTGTATATTGTTTTGATCATTTAGAAACAATGCAAATTATTTTTTAAAAAATAACACACGGACTTCAGACGTTTGTGAAGCAATGGAACTACAGTACTTTTTCTTATTCAATGTTTAGCATGTTGTTTGGTATATAAATTAGTAACAAACTTTGAGACGAAAATGCATAGTTTAGAAGGGGAGAGAGAGGTAAACCCCTATTTTGTAACAACGAATGGTTTAAATGTACTGTAAGCACTGGCGTACGCAGGGTTTTTTCGGGAGGGGCTGGAAATTAATAACTGGATGCTTTCAGTGGCCCAAACTTGTAGAAATAATTTGTCGTGTTATTAGTATTATATTTGTTATTATGTATTTGCGTATTGAAATCAGTAAATAACAGATTGAAAATAGCGAGTATGATGCATTAATATCATAATACATGGAAAGGAGAATTTCAGATATTTTCTTAACTTAGAACCCAATGTTATAAAGAATGGCAACTGGGGGTCATTTTATGGGGCTTGCATTTACCACTCTGGCTTTTCCCGAGTATTTACAGGGTGTCTACCAGTCAACAATGTCAAGAAAATCAAGAAAAAGTCAAGAAATCAACAAGTAGGTCAAGAAAGTCCTGAAGAAATTATTCTTGTAGTCAAGATTTTTTGTCTTATCACTAAGGATGAGAGGGCCTCACAATGGCGCAGTGGTAGCGTCCTCGCCTTGTAATCAAGGGGTCCCGGGTTAGATATCCGGTGGAGGCACATAGTGGTTTGGATCCCACTTTAAACTGTAGGTCCAGTCCAGATTAGCCTTACTGTGCAAAAAGTGGACTTAAAACACCAAATCAATCCAATCCAAGTAGCCATATAATCAAGATGTCCCGGGTTCGATACCCACTGGAGGCACATAGTGGTTCGATCCTACTTTAAACTGTAGGTCCAGTCCCGATTAACTTTACTGTGTATAAAGTGGACTTAAAAGACCAACCCAATCAATCAGTCAACTAAGGTCGAGAAAGGTCTAGTACTAAAGTGTGGAAGAAAAGTTTCAGCGTGAAGAGTAATGTGCCTAATGTGTTGATGAGAATTATGCTGTGCAGCCTGGTACGATGCTCATCGCAAATGGTGTTACCTCGGGACCGAAGTCCCTTTCTTTTATCTTGTTTCTTCCGAACCAGTGATGGATAATTTTGGATGAAATGCTCTGGTATTTTATTTACTTTTGGAGAATCGTTCCTTGTGAAATTTGTGATGAAACTGTATTTGCTACTTTGCTGGTGCATGAACGATGCGTAATGATATCATGTTAAGTATGTGTATTCTCGGTGAGCGATAAGTGTGTTTGGGAGGGGTGGCATAGTGTTCATATCAGTGGCAACGCTAAGGGGTGGCCAGGGTTGGCCACAAACCGCCAGACACACGTCTACCTCCTCTCCCCACCCCCCACACACTTTTCCTGACTCAAAACTCGCAGCGTAGACCAAAGTAACTTTAAGAAAACCGTGGATGCAATTGCTACCATAGATTGGAAGCTCGGTATTTCATGTAGATATAATAGCAGATCAGTAATGTACTCTAAATTCAGCAAATTTGCTTGTGCTTACTCCTCTCGCAATACAAACCTTTGTAAGGGAACCTCCTATTACTTTGAAAGTATTGGTAGAGCAATACATTAATATTGTTGTCTCTTTGCTCGCTGCTCTCACAATACAAATGTTTCTGATTCATATCAACTTAATATGCATTACTTGCCCTATTATTGTTGAAACAAAGAATACCGTTATTTATTTATTTGTTTGTGCACGTACAATAATAATGATGGTGAACCTTAACCGGAGTATGTTGTTATGTATTATTTGCCTTGAACTCCCTGGAAATCAAAATAGATCGGCTAATATGTCTGATTGCCACGTTTCACTCCCATGGAAAAATGTATTCAGACCCCCTTCCCTCCCCTCCCGTCTATCGTTCCCATTCATTACAGTAACCTTTCGGTCCACCTAATGGATATGCAGTTCCTCCCAAATGAAGTAATAAATAGCTAGTTTGAAATGGATGTCATGTTGTTGTTGCACTAAAAACAGTGGAAGCATATTAAATACAATTGTGAAAATATGGTAAGATTAAATTCAAATAAATAATAAATTCTATGGAACAAAAATGTCCACTGTGGCAATGGCCGAGAATATGTGGAGCCCTATCCTCTGTCTCATGTGCATCTGGGGCACGTTGCAATGCACCGGGGATTTTTTTACACATATCCCACAGTCCTGCATGAAGGTAGAGAAGCCAAAAAAATAGACTTTTTACTATATTTTTTGTGCCCCCTCCCCTTCACTTGCCGTTCTGGTCCTCTCTTGGCCGCTCTGGTAATTTATTCCTGACTTAGCCACTGGTTCATGTGGTTTGAAAAATGTTAGTCCTCTTTTCAATTTTAATGTTTAACTACCAAAATTTTATTGAAACTTTCTCTTTGTCACGTTAATTACCTTGGTGCTTGTTACAATCCAACCATAACATTCATATCGATCACCCTTTGAGTCTCAGATACTCAAACAGGTATCTTCTTTCCTTGTATTGTTTGAATTACCCTTAATACAATAAATGGTTACATTGTCTTAGACACCTTACATCATATTATCTTAATATGCTTCCGAATATTTGATTACATGTCATTATGCCTTCTGGTCCGGTTATTGATTTAAGAATTGGGGAGCGAGGGGGGGGGGGACTTCGTAAGCTGACGCAACTAGCATCACAGTGTTTGCAATAGTTACTACAACTTTGGAAAATAGAATTGACATTGTCATATCATTGGAGATGAATAGCGGACAATCCATGTGTAAGGGCTATAGGTAATAGGAAATTACTTTCTCTTAGCGTAATCCAGTTTCAAGAAGACAGAATGAGAGTGTAAAATGTAGTGTTGCCCACGGGACGAGACGGGACAGGCTTTTAATAATTCGAGACGAGACGAGATTGATCATGTGTCCCGAGACAAACGAATATTTTCGAGACGAGACAGCATTTGACAGCGTTTCCACGAGACGAGACAAGCCAAAGTCTCGTCTCGTGGGCAACACTAGTAAAATGAAGGCTTAATTTAAGATCTGTCATTGGTTCTTAGACGATGGTCCATAAGAAGGGATTTTCTTCTCATCGGACACCTTGAGGAAAAGTAAAAAAAAAAAAAAAGTAAAGTGCTCCCCTGTGCTTTGCACCACGCCATGAAGGCATATAGGGTGTGTGGAGAACAGAGCTTCAAGAAGAGATCTTTCAAGGAAAAGTAATGGCAGACCTTTTTATATTCGGAAAAATACAAGTTCTGAATTTAAGAGTGGGCTGGAGGTTGGCATAAAAGTAGTTTCCTGGCCCGATGCGATACAGAGACACCTAGCGACATATCAGAGGACTAGGAAGAGAACCTTCCTCCCTTCACCACCCCCTCCCCTCCGCGTGACTCCCGCAGCGAGGTTTCCAGGAAAAGGACACCCACCTGTTTCTTTTCATTCTGGTTTCGGAGGCTAAAATTTCTCCACTGGCAAAGCAATTCGCATTTCTCTGCTTGCTGGCTGACTCTTGCATGGAGCGAGACGAGTGGCAGGCTTCAGAGACAGAACATTCATGACTAAAGTTTTGATTGAATAAATTTGGTTGATTACAGTGGCTACTATAATTATGTTGAATTTTCTTGTTGAGGTTGGAATTTTATCAATTGAGAGTAAAGAAGGCGGTAGAGAATATCAGTTGAAAGAAAGTATTTTCCTTTGAAGGGGGTGTTTTTTTATACAAAATCAATATAATAATAATAATAATAAGGCAAGAATTAGTAACAATTATTATTTCAACTATTAACGAATCGAGTCCCTATTAGAGATGGGCAGGAGCGAAAGTACCTGGAATTTAAAAAGGGGAAACGTGGACATGCGTAATAACATATGGAAAAACTGAAAAGGAGAAAGACGGACAAAACAATGTAACAAAATGTACAGTAGTAACAAAGATGTCAGGAAACAATAGTATAATATTGAACATACACTTTGATGAAGTAGTTTTCTTTGTTATGATCTGAATTAAGTCCCTTTGCACAGTTCTCATCGTTGGAGTTCACAGCAGCTTTAATCGGCCAAGATTGATTGATTTTGTTTATTTTACTTCGCCTTTCTGCCACTCTTGGCTAATGATGATATGATGTAATCGATGAAGAGACGCTCACGAAGGACACGTATGCCCAGACCGGATTCGAACCCGGGACCACTGGCGTCGTAGCGAAATGAGATAAATACTCCGCCACGGGGCCGGCTAATCGGCCAAGGGTGGGGACAAACTCTCAGTGATGATGGGAATTCCCTGTGGAAACATATGACCAGTTCCTGCATCACATTAGTTGCTCTCTCCTATTGAGATTTTTCCCAATGTTAATTGATTGCTTGCCAAGTGAAATTTCAGTCCAACTAATTATAGTATGATCTTCAAGATCAGCACTATACGTGTTACAAAGTACTCTTAAAAAAATCCCAGTGAATTGGCCAAAATAAAGTGACAGAATTTCGAGGAGAGGCCGAGCCTCTGTGGACCCACACTTGGTTACGCCAATATACGTAAGTAAACCCGTGGTGCTACAGCCCCTGAGGGCCAGAGCCCACCTACCGACTGTAGGCCTCACTTCCAGTCCAACCAGTTATGTGCGGTCAGCACGACGAACCCCTAATCTTTGTTGTAGGTTTCCGTGACTCATTCATAGCTTCCCAATCTCCTCACGATGGTGGGTGGCAACCGGCCCTATACACAGGCCGAAATCTCAGGAGAAAAGTTGATACGTTTCCCCTAAGAGACTCGAACCTGCGCGCGTCCCGTAGACGGAGCTCAAACCATGATGCATCGGACCATACAGTCACGATGCAGAACAGCAGGGCCGTAGCCAGAATTTTTTTTTCGGGGGGAAGGCTCATCCCTTATCAGCAGCTGCCATCTAAGGGCGAAAAAGTGGGGAATAGAACCCCTGAAAATGAATTTCTCAGTATATTACAAGTTATTGTACAGGATGTTTAATGTAAGTAAAATTAATCACCGCTATACCCTATTTTAATTACATATTTGTAGGATTTCGGAACGGTCTTCAGCTTCACCCTCCCCCCTCCCCCCGGTCACGTGCCTGCGGGAGAAAATATACATAAGTGCTGATCCCTTATTCTGATTGGCGTTTTAAGAATAGAATATCCTTCAGAGCTTCTCTAAGACATGGCCTTTTAAAAATCAGTTCTAGAGAAGAAACCTTGTCCAATTTACGTTTTCAACTTGTTTCCTTGTGTAGTTTTTAAAGAAGAGAAAGTTATCACAATTGGTAATCTGCTGGACAAGATCAACGTCGAATATGTAATTGAAACAAAAATTTTAATGTTCGTACCACGATGGTTTTACTGACTGAAAAGTTTATGTTTCACAATTTTGATTGAGCAGAGGGGGCTCTCTAACTGCACCAATCGCCGCCAACCCTATGATAATCGTTTGAGTATCTTGAGTTTCTGTTTTAAGTCTACTTTATATACAGATAGACTAATCGGGACTGGATCTATATTTATAGTGGGATTGAACTAACTATTAGGCGTCCACCGGATACCAAACTCAGGATATTTTAAATTACAAGGGTCACCTTTACCATTATGCTATAGGGGATGCAAAATATATCTGAAACTAAGAAGAAATTTTGAATGCAATGTAGAACGAAGGAGGCACCGTTCACATTGAAGGGGAAGACGCCAGGAAATTCTCCCTCCACTTTCCTAACCTGTACATCTCTAATTTGATTCTCAGCGAAGGCAAGAATTTTATCCAATATTTTATATCACTTTTGTTATTTTTAATGAAGAATTCGAAGTAATAATTTGTCTTTAAATCTCAAGTTAGAAAGTCAGCAAAAATTATGTTTTTATACTAAATTTTACATTAATTGAAGATTTGCAAAGAAACGGTAAACCGTTTTGTTGGTTGATTGATTTAGTGTTTTAAGCCCACTTTATGCACAGTAAGGCTAAGCGGGACTGGACCTACAGTTTAAAGTTGAATCCGAACCACTATGTGCCTCCACCGGGTATCGAACCTGGAACCCCTTGATTACAAGGCGACGACGCTACCACTGCACCATCGGGGAGGCCAGTGTAAACTTTTCGTCATCGTTCCACTCCAAAACAGATGTTTCTGTAAGAGCCACATCAAGTTTGTTTGGAAGTAGTGATGTTCTATGACACACACACACACACACGCATATATCTCCTCAACAGGTACTATAGACCGGCAATGTCAAACTCAATTCGTGAGTAGGGCCGCATAACGATAATGTCAAAACTATCCGGGCCACCAACACCTTAAAATCCAGAACTAAGTGGTTCGACCCAATGGGGTCGGGGAGGGGGGGGATTCCAGTGATTATTATTGCAGCATCGATATGTAAATTATATAGACCTCCACCCATATTTTTTCATGGTTATAGTATTTTACATGTTAGTTTCGAGTATAAATTGGTTACAATTGTAACTGTTTGTGTGCAATTATAGTTTCGTTTCGCACAGATTTCACTGTTTTTTTTTTTTTAACAAGCTTCTCATAAGTCTGCAATAAGTTTTTTGTTAGCATGAAACTTAATGCAGACAACAAATGTTTTGTCAGTCATTCTTGATCATTCGGCTGTTTCATTAATCTTCATTATGGAAAACAACTTTTCACCAAGGCAAGTGCAACCAAAATTAATAAAATTTCTACAGCAAAATAGCTTATTCGAGGGTACTGCTATTGGAGATATAAGAAAAATCAAGGATAGCCCACCTCGCGATATTTATTTTTCAATACGAGTTGCACTGCAATTAAATAAGTTCCATTCGGAGTCAGGACTTTCACACGCACCATCTTAAAGAAAAGGGAGCAGAGCAGAACAAGATTATTGCCCTTCGCACCCTACGAAGTCTTGAAACCTGTTTCCAACTTCATCACGTAGTATTTTTACTTTGGACAAATTATAACTTTATTAAAAAGTTTTAATATAACGGAAGACTGTAACTTTGCAAAATGGCCTCCACTTCCTTCAAAATATCAGCTCTTGTGTCACGGGGAGGAATCATTCAAGTAGTTTTACTGTCATATCGAGATAAGAATCGCATCCACGAGTGAAGGGAGCAAACCGAGCTAGCTCACAGACGTCCGTAATTTCGCATATTGTGAGCGAAAAGGCAACAACACGAACAATTTTCGCTTTCAATTGTTCGTTGACTAAGTAATAAATCCTCTCCTCTGATTTTTTTATTAGCGTTCCTTTTCTGCAACGTTTGGCTAATGGCGACGATGATGATGAGTAATGATATGATGAAATTGATGAAGGGACACATACAAAGAAAATCCATGCTCAGGCCAGGATTCGAACCCGCAACCTCTGGTGTCGCGACGGGTTGTGCTAACCACTCCGCCACAGATTATGGCAAATTTATTTCGTGATAAAGAAATATTTCTGAATGAATTTACTTTATCAGGGTACAAAATTTCTACGCTTTTCAGTATTCACTTCACAACAAAAGTAAGCATTTCACTTGAAAAATCTGCATTCCTCTTCTATAGTCCTTTTCTTACTCCCACGAAGTTTGGGCAGCGATATGGTTCTCTGAAACTTTTACAGAAACTGGCTTTTCTTCCAGGTAAATCCTTAAAAATCAAGAAACAGACTCATAGGCGACAGAAAGTATGCACGCTGCCCTCCCCCCGCTGCCAAGATATTTTCGTACTTCAGAAGTAACCTGTCAATCAGCTTGCTTAGTTGACACAACACCTACTCTATAAGGGAATGTATACCTGTGTAGGGAAAATTGGTCAATGTGTTGAAGTTTGGATGAGTCTGGTCTTGTATCACGAGAAAAGAGAAAACGGGATAACTACAAATGTATAGATAATTTCAAGCATGAAGTGTTAAGTGGGGCCAAGGCGGACCGCATTAACGAATGCTGGGGCTCACATGCGGCCCGCGAGTTTGACTGGTCGAAATATCAGGAGAAAAGTTGTCACGCTCATCCACGAGACTCGAACCTGCGCGCGTCCCACCGTTGACTCACAAAGTACTACATGTGAGGTAAAACTATCGAAATGTAAAAAGAAGAAGCGTCACCACCCTCCCCGCCTTTTCTACATTTTATTCAAATCGAACACGAGGCACGTATCTAGATATATATTTCGGAGCGGCGTCCTAACGTAATGTCTCAAAATAATAATATTAATAATGTTAAAATAAAATAAGTATAATTATATTAAATTAATTAATATATTTTTATAAGATGAATAGGTAAGAAGGCGGTATAACAACAGTGATACAGTATAACATCACGTATTCATTATCTAGCTTACGTGTAGTTAAGGTCGGCAAAATTTGTAAAAAATAGAAACTGCCCTGGCAAGGAAATTAATGTCAAATAGATAAAGAATATAATATTTATTGAGTATGAAAAAATGATGTTAGAATCAGTTGACGAAAGTAAAATTCCTGGTAATATTTTGCATGTTATTATAAGTAGTAATAATTCTTGCATAAATCTTCTTTGGTACTGTCATTCAAAGTCGTATTACTTTCCAATATTTTTGCGGAAATAAACAATTTGCGATTAAACAACCACCTTATTTTCATTACTTAATTGAAGTTTTATGATCTCATTATTTAATTTTTTTGTACTTGGTAAGTCTTTCGGGGGGACGTTGGGACACCTGGACCCCCCTAAATACGTCCTTCGCGGTAAGATCGAGATAAAGTTACTGTGTCACTGGTTCCAATTCATGGTAAATATGCTCTGCTTCTCTACAATCAAACATACACAAACTCATGGCCTTCCTGCTTTCTTGGTTTCTTGCCTGTGAAGAGGCAATAAATCAAGCTGTGACAGCTACGGGACCTTCTGACGAGGGGACGGAACCCAGCTGTGCAGAGGATTCAAACACCCGCGCGTACTAGCCCTCACCGTCAGCCTGGGGCAATTTTGCAACAGAGGCATCTAGTGACCAAGTGTCGAACTATGATGAATGAAATTCGGCTGAAGTGGCCGTATCTTTCGCCGTCGATAATACATGACATTTTTAAACAATCATTTTGGGCTGTGCAAGTGATTTTTAAAAGAAAAGCCCTCCCTAGCTTAGTCATAAAAGGATTGAGCATTACGTTAGTATGCATCATAATGGCCATTTTCGTTGGTGCTACCCACAAATCCTATAACCATTCTGTGCTTATTTACGTATTTCCTTATGGGAAATTGAAAAACAATAATGGAATTTGTGCACATTTATCGGACTGAAATTGCATAAATGTGTCATGTACTCAAAGTTTCATAAAGTAAGTTCACATCTACTGCGTGTTTTCCGGCAAATTTTTGTCCTAAAACGTTATATTCAACAAAATGCAAAAAAGCCCATGTTAAATTTAAGCACTTTCCACGGCGACCTTCGCCAAACTCCACCTCCCTCTTAATGAATTTTCGTGCCATTACAAGTAGATCATGTAAGATATATTATTGTCCCTTATGGACAGACGATGGAAGCTACAATTCTTTCATATCCCAACGGACTACTAATTTGTTAGTAAATCAGTTTACCATTGCCTATTTAGTTTTCCTGCTTATGTTGATTAGAGAAGCGATTCGAAATCTATACTTGTGCAAGAAGAAGAAGAAGAAGAAAATGGAAAACTTCCCTCGCAACATCCTTTGTAGGTAAAAATAAAATAAAACAAAACCATATCCGCTGGAATTATATTCAGTCATGTTTTTGCTTTCTTCCGACCGTTCATTATGCGTGGTATGGGTGACATTACTACTTCTTGAATCAACATGGATGGGTGGTCCACATACCTTGGAATACTAGGCTTGCTCGGAATACTCTTCTGGTAACCTTGAGCGCAATTGTTGTGCGAAGCCCCATCGTAAAGCCAGGCCAAGGTGTGTTGCTCATCGGATTTCACCCTTGTCGATGGTAACACATTGTTTGCTTCAACAGGGATGGCGAGGGTGAGGCCAGAGGCGAATCCACGAACAAAAGAGGAAAGAAGATTTCACTTACATCAACCATGTCAAATTCAGTTTGTAAGTAGGGCCGCATATCTTGGAGGTTGGCCCAGGCGGGAGGATTCTAGTGATTACTGTTCCAGCATAGGTATATTATATAAAATATATAGAGTCCCCACCCTCAGGTGCTAAAAATTAGCAACCGGAGGAGGACGCAACAACAAGAAGAAAAAATTCCCCCTCATCCCCCTTCACAAATAACCCTGATTAGAACTGAATGACTCCATAATTACGCACGTATGTAATTGTAAAGGAAAATATTTTAATTTTAGTTCTTATATAAAAAGGATAAAAAATAAAGTGCTCCCCCACGCTATGAAGGCGTATAGGAGGTGTGGGGTTATATATTTTATTGAAATAAAATCAAACTGAAGTATATTTTGGCAGTTAGTGAAAGTATTTTTTATGTTTGTTTCAAGCGTACATCGGTTACATTTGCTGAAAACATTAAAAAAATAAGAAATAAAAAAAAGAGGGGGACAATTCTAGTTTCATGTCCCACAGATTGGACACTTTGTTTTAGAAACCAGATTCTCAATGTCCCAATGTCCGTACTATTTTTTTTTGTTAGTAGAAAATTCTTAATGCATACAACAAATGTGTATTAGTCATTGTTCATCGTTGGGCTCTTTCATTTATCCTCATAATGGAGAACAGGTGTTCACAAAGGAAAATGCTTCCAACATCACTAAAATTCCAGCATCAAAATTACTTATTCGAGGATGCTGCTCTGGGAGATATAAGAAAAATCTAGAAACGCTAACCTTGTGATGATATTTCTCTCTCAATGCGGAGTTACGTTGCACTTAAAAAGTTCCATTTCAAGGTCGGAACTTGCACACGCACCATCAAAGGAAAAGGAATTAGCGAATAAGAAAATTCCCCTTAGAAGCCTTGAACCCTGTTTTCAAATTCATCAATGCCGATATCGGTGACAGAGTGGTTAGCACAGCGTGCTACGACGCTGGGAGTCCTGTGTTCGAATCTCAGCCTGGGCATAAATGTTTTTGTGAGAGTCCCTTTCATCATATCATCACTCATCCCCATCTTCGTGTTTAACCAAAAGCAAAAAGCGAAGTAAAATAAAGAAATCAATAAACAATCAAATTAATCAAGTTTTAAGTTACTTATAACTTGTATGTGTAAATTGTAAAATATATATGTTACTAACTTAGATAAAGGAATACTGTATCTTTGCTAAATGATCTCTACGTCAATGAAAATATTTCTGTTGTGTCACGGAGGGAAATCATGACAAGCAGTTATTCTGTCACACTGAGATGAGACTCGCATCCACGAGTAAATACAGCTAACTGAGCAAGCCCACAGAAATTCATACTTTCATCTATTTGAAGAAAAAAACCAACAAAACCATAAAATTATGATTTCAATTTTTCGTTTTGACATAGCTTGTTAAGTGACCAATCCTCTCCTCATCTGTAATTCTGATATTTTAGCCTTTGATTTTATTTCGATTTTTGTTATCTAGCATCGCTTTTGTGCCACTTTTGTCTAACGGTGACAGCAATGATGCTGACAATATGATGAAATGGAAGAAAGGGCACTCACAAAGAACACACATATCCAGGCCGGGATTAGAACTTGGGAACCCTCGAGTCGAGTCGCACCGCAACACTGTGATAACATGACCACTCCACCAAGGCGGTCGACAACTTTATTTCGTAACAAAGAAATATTTTTGAGTGAATACACGTTATGAGGAAACAAAATATCAACACTTTTCACAACAAAAATAAGCAATCTCCTATTTCGTTTGAAAAATTCTACATTCCTCTTCTATAGTCATTTTCTTACTACCACAAGTATTACGCAGCGGCAAGGTTGTGTGAAACTTTTCCAGAAACTGAATTTTCTTCAAGGCAAGACCTTCGCAATTGACTCGTTGGCGACAGAAAGTATCCATGCTCGTCTCCACCAGCCAGTAATATATTTCTATACTTCAGAACCAACCTGTCAATAAACTTGCTTAATAGGCAGCCTCCTCCCCCTTTTAATGGAATGCAAGAATGTAGGGAAATAGGTTAATCTGGTGAAGTTTCGATGAGTCGACTCTTGCTTTATGAGGGGAAAAAAACGGGGTAACTTCAATTGTACCGGTGTGTATATATAGTCCTCTATGCATGAAATGTAGGTAGGGGCAAGGCGAGGAGATGCTGCGGGCCGCGAGCTTGACATGGCTGACTTACATCAGTGCCCGATGCCAGGGCTGCTGTTAGGAAGCACGAGGTCCTTATATTTTGAAAAATGAATATGTATACACCTTCAATTCTTCGTAAAATTATACACTAAAACTCACATAGTTATTAATAGGGTGCGGATATGTAGGCACTAGAAATAGCTCAAATTGGCAGAAAAATAGGCACCCAAAAGGATCAAAATACACTTAAAAAGCACTGAAATAGGCACTTAAAAGGCATCCTAAAATTAAAAATTAAAAATTGCACTAAAATTGGCTAAAAAATTCTGTCTTTAAAAAATTGTCACTCTTTGTGAACCGTTATTTCATATGCTTCTTATCTTACGTTGCTTTCCGCCATTTTACTGAATCGCGACGATGAGGATGGAGGATCATTAAATGAAATTGCTGAAATACCGAGTACAGGAATCGCACGCGGAACCTTGGGCCGCCTAGTCCTTTGGTATTTTGAAACCAAGGATATCTTCACAAATTTGAAGCATAGCCACCTTATATCCTTTTACAAGCACAACAAAACAAATGAGTACTGTGACTCCTACAAGCTTCCGGTTGAAATAAAACAGGGTTTTATCGAAGTACGAGTCAACAACCTATTTCCAGTTTGCTTTCCCTGATTAAGCGACATTTGGAATTTTCAAAGAACTGACATTCCCTGAAATCTGTCGAATATCAGATTTCAGCCATATTCAAATTAAACAAAGGCTTGCCTTCTTCAATGCAAGGTAAGTCAAAGGGGGGGAAAAGCCGAAGTAAGCAGAAATTGCAGAATAGGCATTTCAGGCACGGTCAAGCAAAATAGGCACTAACCAAAAAATTAGGCAATTATAGGCAGGATGAAAATGCGTTCTTGAACTAGAAACGCCATGAAACGAACTTAAAACATTGAAGCCTACGTTATGCTATAGAAGAATAGAAAAGGCAAATGGGCAAAAATCTGCACACTAGTTATTAATATTGCGTAATTATTACCCCTTTTCAATTTCCCTTCAACCATCAACGAAATTTGGCTGCGTGTAGAGGATATCAAGACAACAATTTTCTGTAATAACTATTGCTATTTTAGGAACTATTTCAGGTCCACCAGCCCTCGAAAAACATAATATTCTTATCTTGTGTATATGTAACCATGCACTGCAGATTCATCGTTACCAACATACTAAAGTCATGAAGCGGGATCATAGGCCAGTCAACAAGGAATGATTTTGGGGTCCAATAAGGAAAGAAATCAGGGAAAACTGTAACAAATTTTATTGCTTTTCTGAAAGGGTTCTTAACAACATATTAATTTTGCACGCCTTTATAACCCGGATTTGGCCGCCATCTTGGAAAAA
This sequence comes from Lepisma saccharinum, assembly GCF_977018435.1. Classification (NCBI taxonomy): domain Eukaryota; kingdom Metazoa; phylum Arthropoda; class Insecta; order Zygentoma; family Lepismatidae; genus Lepisma; species Lepisma saccharinum. The sequence continues at coordinate 127,771,735 of NC_139230.1, forward strand.
TGGCGCCCAAAATAGTTGTTTTTTTTTGCAAATATCTCACTTGGAAAGCATTGTATAGCAAAAGAGGTTATGAGAAAAATTAATCTACATAAAATTCTCTACAAAAAGGTTCTGTGCATTTTTCTTCTAGGATGCGCCTTTTGGGTGCTAGATGAGCGAGAAATTTTACTTTTTTTTCCTCACTCCACTTTGCAAGAGAGAAAGACAAAGAAACATTTTTGCACTGTAACTTGCATAGGTACTAAAATACCTATTCTAAATGTTCTAAGGACTTTCTTGAAAACGTATTTTCAAGTGGTAATATATGTATATTAATTACTCGTAAACAATAATTTTATAGTATTTAATACAAAACAAATGAATATAATGTCTGTATTTCTTGCTACTGTTATAAACCAAACCATCCCTTGTCTTTTACCAGCAAGAATTCTTGTAATACGTATGAAAAATATCATCACAGTTGTCGTGAGCTTTCAGATCGAAGCAGACCATAATCTACCCAGGGATTTCAAACTGATGTGATGATGATATGTCCCCCTTTAGTCTATAGTAAAACATTCCCCGTGCAAGCGCGAACAACAGACGTGCTACGATGCACGGTATTGAGAACATGGCGCAGTTGGAGCGACACGTGCAGCTTGCTTCGAAAAGTTGCATTTATCTCTTAAGATTAGCTTCCGTCTCTTCTATACTCTGTCCCGGGAATCTATGGAGCCAGCGAATGAAAACAAGTCTCTGCGCACGTAGTAACTCGAGAGGGCTCGACGAATGAAGACGTGAGAGGAAACGGGATTGCGTGGCGTGGGAAAATAACTGAAAGGACTAGCCGTTTACAGGAGCGTGTACTGCTTCGCTCCACCCACTCACTTTCTTCCCTTCTCTACTGTAATACACGACCTTGCTCCAGAGATTCCCAGGACAGAGGATAGAACAGTGTCAGATTTTGAACACATGAATATATTGCAATGTTCACAGATCATTCAACAATTTAGCCCAAGTTTCCTACAGCTACAAGGCACCTTATGAAACTTTTAAGGCTTTTGCAGAATATAATGCGAAGAAGCTCAGACTGTGCAGTTTCTTGTCTGTTGTGATACTTTCAGAGAGTGCTACACAGAGATCATAAATATAAGACTTCTTGGTTTTCCACATCCTTATTACCTCATCAGCTATAATGGGTACGTGGCAAATTTGTACTTAAAGTTTTCTCTGAATTGATCTTGATTTTTTAGTAAAATATTATTTAAATTAAAACTGGATACAACGCATCTCTGATTTTTATTTCAGAAGTGATCGCTTCAGTGAATCTCTCTTATTTTGTTCAAACTTGACATTTGCCAAATGCTCAACATTGAAGACATTCCAACATCATGAGCATTGGAAGGATTGGTTTTCTTATTCCCTATTACTCTTGTAACTATTGGCTTTATACAATCAAAAGCAGGGATCCCCGATGGCGTAGTGGTAATGTTGTCGCCTTGTAATCAAGGGGTCCCCGGTTCGATACCCAGTGGAGGCACATAGTTATTCGAATCCCACTTGAAAACTGTAGGCCCAGTCCCGATTAGCCATATTGTGTATAAAGTGGACTTAAAACTCAAATGCAATCAAAACAATCAATCAAAAGCAGGGAATGGTGGCGAAGATGAGAATCACTGACAAAAGAACTGAGAGTCTTGTTTATCTCTTTATGTACGAGACTTTCGTGCATCGACATGCAGCTCATATATTTTATCTGTGAACTGGTAACTAACTAACTAACTCTCTAGCCTTCTTAAACCCGAAGGTTTATGGCCACAGCAACACAATCCTTCTATCTGTTTCTATCCTGGGCAAGATCAATCTTTCCTATCCTTGCCGATTTCCTTTAGGTCCATCGCAACGTTATCCCTCCATCTTCCTCTTGGCCTTCCTACAGGCCTCTTACCATCAGGTTTCCCAAACAGTTTCCCAATTGCCTATCTGTGAACTAGTAGACATGCCAAAAATCCACTTAGTTAAAACTGAGTTGATCACTCCTCTGCCATCTCCACAACTCTTATTGGAGCGCATCACAGACGGCTCCGTCGTCATATCTGACAAGATCCCAGACCAAACCTTTTCTGATCATGTTATTGTGGTTTGAATTGTTGTTTTAAGTTTACTTTATGCACAGACAGACAATCGGGACTGGACTTACAGTTTATAGTGGGCTCCAAACCACTGAGAAATGTGCCTCCACCGGGCATTGAATCCAGGAACCCTTAATTACAAGGGCGTTTTAATGTGAAATAACCTTTTTGGACCAAGTCAATATGTTCCTTTGAAGTTATCTTCTATTTTTGACAAAATATGTTATCTCCTGTACTCAGGGACGCTAAACTATATCCTGTAAGTACTGCATGCAGTGATAAAAGCAATTGAACCAATAACGTTCTATGAGAAAGAACAAGTGTAAAAAAATCTAGTTTTATAGAAGAGAATTACCAAAACTTCATGTAAAACATGTTTCCATGAGCTCCGCACTTCCAAATTGGGGCTGAAAAAGGACTTAAAAATTTCTCGCTCATCTAGCACCCAAACGGTGCATCCTAGAAGAAAAATGCACAGAACCTTTTTCTAGAGAATTGTATGTAGATTCATTTTTGTTATAACGTCTTCTGCTGTAAAATGCTTTCCAAGTTAGATATTTGGAAAAAAAATCTTATTTTGGGGGCCAATTTCGAAGATGGCGGCCAAATCTGGGGTGGTACAGGCGTGCAAAATTAATATATTGTTAAGAACCATTTTATGAAGATAATAAAATTTGTTCCACTTTCCCTGCTTTTTTTTCCTTATTGGACCCCCTTGTTGACTGGCCTATCATGGTAGCAGAGAATCTGACAGAACGACATTCCTGATTTTAAATTTAGTTCAATTCACGTTCGTTACTTAACGTGTTTGATACCTTTACATTACAAATTTTCTAAGTTTTATTAAGAGATATTCATATCCTGGAGGCTATCCTTCCTTGTCTGTCAGTAGCGTATTAAAAATTTTGTCGTTTTACAATAGAAAAAAATGTTAGTGGCATCGGCATGTGATTCATGGCTGTAAGCACACAGGATAAAAGTGGTATATTTTGAGGGCTCGTACTGTCAAAATGAGACCTCAACGAACAAAATGTTATCAAAAAAATTTCGTTCACATTGATGTCGTTTACATGCTGTGGAAGGATGTCGGTGTTTCACAACGACAAACTGTGTTAGTGTATATCCATATACGTATATAAATATAAATGTGTTTGCTATTATATCTTTACCAATGCTCTAAGTTGGGTATTCGGGGAGTTGTATTCCTCCTCAATAGAATATTTTATGCAAAGATACCCCCAAGGCTAGAACAACTTCTCTCACTTAACAATTTCCAGTACGAGCGCTGATCTTTACACATGGTTTCGAACAAATATGAATATTTCAGTTAGTATGTTATAGTTGCGTATTTGGAGAACACAATGCAGCTTAACTCTCCTATAACATTTCTCTCTCACCTTTCGTGTAGCAGTCGTGTAGGTGCTCCTCTACCAGCTCACCAAGGCCGATGACACCCCCCTGAAAATAAACAACTGTTATTTTTTATTTTTTACGTTTGAATATCGCGGAAACTATTCGTTTTCTGATTTTGAAATTTAGAATACTGAAACACCTCCTGAACACGAACATGATGCATTATATATATATTCTCGATTGACCCTTGATAATCTTCATTAGATAAGATGTCCTCGTTGGCACGCCGATCCTTCTTTCAGGTAAATAACGGAATCAATTACAGATACAGAGATAAAATTCTATGAACTTAAAATAGTATCACTTTCTACAATTTTATACAATATATCGATCTGCTCGTCTGTCTATCTGAAATGAGAGTTATATATTGATATTTCCGATTGATAAAGGCCTGTGGAGTATCGCGTTTACCTTGTAAATGCTGCTGAAACTTGTTTAGCTTCTACTGTCACAGTAGGGCATAATTTTTAGAATTACTAAAAATATATGCTGTTGGCTTCCTAATTTGTCAGCAGAATCGTAAGAACAATTAAATCCTAAACACGAAAGCGATATAGAACACAAAGGAATGGAAGTGTACAGTGTACGAGCTACAGAGGCTTAACTACAAACGTAGAGACCCCTGCCAATGTTTCAAGATAGATCCCCAATTGATTTGTACAATTTACCTCCCATGCGTCTTGTTCGCAAATTGAAAGATCGTTGAATTTTCTACACTATAATTTACGTGTAAAAGAGATTTCATTTTTCCGGAAAACTGGATGAAGGAAAGTGATTTTGCTCTGTAAGATATTAGAACTCATGCGCTATGTATTTAATTGAATGGTTAAAAATGGTTTATTGGAAGGAAGGGAGGGAAGAAAGAAACATAAATAGCGAGAGAAAAGCGTGTTGGCTCACTTCATATCACGACCTCTGACTCTTGTCATTCCATCCACCCTGCAGTGACGCCCCTAATGAGCTACGAATCAAGCGTTGAAACCACTGGTAAGTTATGAATGTTTTTGTCCTCTTTGGTGTGTCATTCAATTGAATAATTCATATGCGTTTGAGTGAAAAGCAAAGAAAAACAAAGAAGAGTATAAAAGGGAAAATGATTTTAAAAATCATGGTACAGATTACAAAAAGAAGTAAAACTGGAAAATTCTCATTCTTCGTGTTTTCGTCGACATGACCAAAAGGCAAACGTGAAAGGGCATGGACTCAGTGGAAACTTTCTTCCCAGAACCGAGGGGGAGTTATAGTAAACACATGTCCACGGTGCACCCTGGGAGGTCTTTGTCCCCTGCGTGGAAAGGAGGTGGGGGCGGTAGAGAAGTACTATGAGTCCGAGGACTTCACCCCGTCTCGCCCTGGACCCTTGGCGGGATTTCGTGACCTTGAGGAGAGTGGAGTGTGAAATCCGAGATGTGTTACTTACGCCTACAGACCGTTAATATAGGGACATTTGTGTGAGTGTGTATATCACTACCGGCACCAGACCTACGTTCCGAGCCACGCCTGGGAAAAGGACCACAGACTGAGAAAGCATTGGGATGCTTGAATATATTGTCGAGACGATCCGAGGACGTCCTCGCATCTACGGTCGGCAAAAAATGTCCTCGGACTGCTGATGTGTTAACACATGGAAGTCCTCGTTTACACGGGTAAACCAACGCACACACACACACACACACACACACACACACACAGAGAGAGAGAGAGAGAGAGAGAGAGAGAGAGAGAGAGAGAGAGAGAGAGAGAGCTGGTTGGAAATATCATGCAACACTGTAAGTCGCCATGCATCTGACAATTAAGAACTCATTGCTGTGACCGAAATGAAAGTAACAGATATCCGATTCCCTTGAGTTAAACATCAGAGAGATGCTGGTAAAAAGCAATGGTAGAGCACAAATAACAGAAATGTAAAGTTTAGACTACATGCAACATGGGTTGAATATAAATTGTTAAAACAATATATCTTAGTAACTTAAATGTAATAGGTTTTTTTAAGACATAGTAAATAATTTATTTTCTAGCCTAACTTCGTGTCTTCTAACGATGCTCTAATTGTTACTCATTTTAATCATATCAACACATCAATGACTTTTTGGCAAGCAGCATGGGGATTTTAAAATTTATTATGACACACTAGTGCCATTGTATTGGTATCATCCAATTCAAGTAATATCACTATCAGAAGGTATCTTCTGGCTGATTCTTTTCCGGGTTTTTGACCATTTGTGGGATTTGCAAAAATGGTGCGCACACTTTCACAGAGTCTAATTATCCTGAACGTTGTGCAAAATTTGAAATTACCATGATTTCGTACCACTATTATGTGAATGTTACTGTATTCTGTGATTACATAACAGATATTTATATTCAAATGTAATTTTTGAATATTTTAAAACAAAATTCTGATATTTTGATGTTTATACGGTAATTGGAATAAAATGTGCACCCACTAACAGGTATGTATCCAGAAATTATTTTCGTGGGGTTAAACAACATATTTTTATAGGGGTATAGACAGAAACCTCACCCATGTATATTTATGGCCAGTGGTAGTATTTGGGTGCTAAAATGTGGGCATTAAGAGGCCCTAGTGTTAGTGTGGGTGCAAGAAATGGGGTGCAACTGAAGCCCACCAAATTGTTCATATATATTCATGCCAAAGCACTCACAAGTGTTCAAAATTGTCTCTGTGACTGCCTGAGCAGTCATGTCATATATCGGCATTAAACAAAAGAAACCTTCTTGAACACAGCTGGATCATGAAAGAAATTAATGCACAGAGAAAGCTATTTCTTTCCCAACACGTCTAAAGTTTCATCTCCCAATATTATGATAAAATGCTGACTCATTTATCTCAGACATTTTTCTTAAATCAGGTCACCAAAAGTTTTTATCATTTCGTATTGGAGACTGAACTAAGAGGTTCAGTTCCTGCAGGTTATGATATGATCTTTTAGTGTGTGGTCCCCTGTCTTGACACCTAACCTTAACAATGCCCTAATTTTCCTAATTGTGACTTGGATCTTTAAGACTTAAGAATATTTCAGATCAAAGGGACACATGATACATGTTGTTCGGAATGGACCAATCATCAGCAACATTTCACACTGCAATGACAAAAATTGGCACACATGCCTGCGCATTCGAATTGTGAAATCCTCAAGCGACATGTATCGCTTGTCGCTGCAGTGTGAAATAAATCTCCCTTAGTTGGTCACTGTGTCATCAACATCTTGAAATGGCAGCTCGTGTTGACCATAGAAGAAAAAAATTTCTCCTCAACCAGTGGAAATCTCAGTTTTCTTCTTTTCCTTTAATCCGTGCTTGTTCATTCAACAGGCATCATCTTATGGTTTGGCATACACAGGATTTGCACTAAGTAGACATTTTAGCAAAAAGTGCAGGCTCGACCATGACCCGAACCAGGGTCTCTGGCATACTGTGCAATTGCTACAATAAAAGCAAAAAAATCAGGTGAAGCCAGGGGTGGATCAGTTGGCAGGGAAATTGCATAGTATGCCAGAAACCCCCTGGTCTGGGTCCTGGTCAAGCATGCATTTTCAACTAAAATTTCTACATATGCAATATATTCTTGCTTTCTCTTCTTGAAATTCATAAAATGTTCAGCCTTAATGGTCAACCCTTTGTGGTAGTTAGTATTTGACTTATTGTTGAACCCACTTGGCTTAAAAATTCCTTTTTGTCTCATGAAAGTATCGGACTGCACACAAGGAATTTGGTCTAAACACAAATAAATCATCTAATTGACAGTATAAACTGTCACATTTACCCCTGAAGTCTCATTAACTGATTCTGTTGAACACATAGACCTGGAAATTCAAACTGCATATTTATATTCTCATTATATTCGAGATTGTTCTACTGATAAAACGTTTCGATAATATTGCCAGTAGTTCGACTCCACCTCCTATTCAAGAACATTCCCTCTCTATTTTCCCAGAGAATAACTAATCCTGCTCGTGGTGTGCCTATGTTGTGCAGCTTCCAAATGCTGAGGCTCAGCTGGACCTTTGGCTGCCGCCAGGGCAGATTTTTTTCAATTGCTCCTCTCCTTTTGAAAAACCGCTGTGATATTCCAAAATCTGAAGAAAAAAAAATATATATCAGCTTAGAATTCCTTCTAGAGAATTGACGTGAATTTTCATGTGGTTTGCTTTTGCTATTATCTATATATTTTCAATAGTTTCACAATTAAGTAAGTCTATTAAACTATTGATAATATCTAGACAACCACAAAAACAAACCACGTGGAAATTCGCATCAGTTGTCTCGAAGAAATTCTAAGCTGATGTGATTTTTCAGATTTTGGAATATGACGGCAGTTTTTTGAAAGGAGAGGAAAATTTTAAAAAATCTGCCCTGGCAGTAGCCAAAGGCCCCACCAAGCATTCTACGACAACTACACCAAAAGCGCAAGAAAACTATCTTAACATTTGAGGTGGGTTGCCCCCTAAAGCAGTTTTTTAACCGAAACAAAAAAAAAAGACACACATTTCTTCCTTTAAGCCCCTGTATACACCTGCCAAGTTTCATGGAAATCGGAGGGGAAGACTTACACCTCCCTTGTAAGTGTAATAATTACAAATCGCACACGCACGCGCACACACACACACACACACACACACACACACACACACACATATATATATATATATATATATATATATATATATATATATATATAATGTATTAGCATGTAACAATATGTTGTAAGCACATTCTTACTTTCCAAAGAAGTGCTCATGTGGGATGGTAAAACGGATCCGGATCCGAAAATTCTGGATCCGGATCCAAAAGTTCTGGATCCATATCCGAAAGTTCTGGATCCATATCTGAAAGTTCTGGATCCAAATTTGAAGCCGAAAGTTCCGGATCCAAATCTGGATTTCAGATCCGCCATTATCCGGATCTGGTCATCCCTACTTCAAAGTACTCTTTTCAGTGTAGCAGATTAGTGTTCCTTGATAGTGCAGCTATAAAAGCACAGATTGTGATTTTGTTGTTTCTTTGTTACTTATGTATTGTTATCATTATTATTATTCTATGTGGTTACTTTAAGTTTAATGTGTCTTTAAAGTGATGTTGGACAATGTAGTTTGTGATTATAACTTTTCATCAGTGCACCGAACTATTGTATGGTTTGAAAAATAATAGTGATTATTTCCTTCCTCTGTCAGTGCAAAATTATAACAAGGAACTCAACAGTTTCAAATTAGTGAAATAATACAGATGAACTATTGTCCAAATCCTGGCCGACAGTCGACCCGGGTTATAGCAAGAGAAATGTTGTACTTACACTTTGTAAGAACATGATAGTAAATCAAGGGCACAATGGTCCCAATACTTACAAAAAAACTGTCAATAAAGCATTGCCATTTTCATTGGTAATACCAAATGTTTACTACGACAATTGTGGCTAAAAAAAAAAAAATAGTATGTCCGCTGTTTGCTTCTCTCAAAGCACGAAGACGATTCAGGGTAGGCAATGGAGGAGTTGCTGCGCCGTCTTTGCTTTCTTGAGATAGTTTTTGTGGATGCTCGCCACTAAAGTGGTCATAGCAATCATCGTACCCTTTCTTCCAATTGTCAGTTACCCAACGTTCTGTTCAATGCAGTTTCTTTGCGACCCATTTGCAGTTGATGAATTCTGCTCCACCTTCAATTGCTTCTCAAAACGCATTGGCTCTTATCCCATCGACAACTCGCTGCTCCTCACTGTCACACAATAGATTCGCCATCTTGTAATTTATTCCTGAAACACAGAAAAAAAGCCTACTTTAACACACCACACTTCAAATGACTCCATGTTGACACAGTTTTCCTGCAGACCCCTAGCAAAAGGTTATTTCCCACCCGTATGGAGCAGTGTATCGATAGTGCAGGGGAGTACTTTGAAGGGGATAATGTTCGTATTGTACAAAATTACCTATAGAAGATTTTGTAGCAACAGTCCGGTTTTTTTCTAGCCACACCTCGTATATCGTTGATTATTATTACCATACACTCTAAGTACTTTTTATAATTTTTTTAAAAAGCAATATTAACTCTCATCAATTTGGATCGAAAAATACCCAAATTGTTGTCATAATCCAACAGACAGTATTTGGTGAAATGAGGAATGTGATGGCTTGGCTCGGAAGTTAATGAAGAATCATCTTTTTTCTGAGCCTTCAAAACAATGCTAAACCTGATATCAGTTCGTTTCCCTTCCATTATCTTTATTGTGCATTTGTCGGCTTTTTTTGTATTTTAGATAATTTTGCAGTATCTTTGCCTTTTTTGTGGCATTTTTCTTAATTTTTAAAACTTGTAAATTTTCTTTCAGTCCTATGTCACTTTGTAACACATGAAACATAGACATTTGGCAATGTTCAGTTCAGAGGCCATCACTGATTGATACTATACAGGATTTCTGCATGTACTGGACTCCACTAATTTTGCCAATTGAGCAGTTCTTACAATGTGTGGCTGTCCTTGCCTGAGCCTGTCATTCACTGTTCCAGTGTCAATGAGACACTGGATTGTTGCTATACATGAACCACTTGGAGATTCAAAACTTCTGGAGAACCTTGAAAATTTCATCAACTGACTTTCCTATCTTACAGCCACATGGTTTTTGTAATCTTTCAATTCCACCATCTAAATTTTCTATCACTTTTATAGCTCAACTAGCAATGACATGTTAATTCTCTCTGGGAGAAGTTTTTGCTTTGAACGCCATGTGAGGAACCACCAGGTGGTCCCTTACAAAGTTGTGACAGTATTGATGAAAATGCCAGGTATATGTTGTGTTTGAATTTTTTTTTGTGCTGTACTACAGTGTAAAAACTCCCACAAAAACATTAGTACTTAATTATGTGTACAAAGATGTCACTTTACTTGTAGTTAGTTTTGTTACTGACTGATACTGATAAACTACTGCACAAAATTCATTAACTGGCCTACTGCAATTACAGGGGGTAAGGTACACTCCATACCCCCTGTACGCCTTCATGGTGTGGTACAAAGCACAAGGGAGCACATTACTTTCTTTTCTTTACTGATAGTGAATATTCTACTGATCTGATATAAAATTGCAAATATTCCTTGAATGTTCCATGAATGGTTCATTCGCCTCCTTAATTAATGAATGTAACTAGGTGAATTGGGTTTGCCTTTGAAAAGTAACTGCCTATTTAGACATTTACTTTACAAAACCATCCCTTAAATTATACGTTTTTATTCATAAAAATATTAATAATAATAAATTATAAGACTGTTACAGACTGTTGATAAATATATCAGATTGACAATGTTAATGATAAAGCAGATATGCCATAGGCCATTGTAAAATATATTATAAATAGTAATGTACTGAGCATTTTGTACTCTGAAAAAAAAATGTGAAGAGTCTGGAAAACTCAGGGAATGTGCAGTTAGAGTTCACATGGTAACCCTGCTAGAGAACATTTGGAAGTGACATAAAAGATGTCATTCTGATAGAGATGATACATTTGACCTAAATTTTGTTATAAAAAAATAATAGGTACCTGGCTTTCATAACAGTCTGGAAAACTTTGAAATTGTGGGAAGTTGGGAATTTACTTTTCTCTGGAAAAGTCATGGAAATGTCAGGAACATTTCTTGTGATTCTGAAAAAATTAAAATTTTTATAGTAGTGCACTAACGATAGGTTTTTGAACAAAGAAAGAAAAGAGAATCAAGAAATTTTGAATTTGTTGCGCACAACTTATAATGTAGGAAAAGGGTAACTTTTTGAAGTATGTTTATCCAGAGGTCTAGTGCAATAAGCGGCTATTAGAATTTACTACTTCCTTCTTTTGGGGGAGGGGTGTTCGGTAGATAGTTATTAGAATGAAGACATATATTAATCAATTGCACCATAATTATGTACTATTTATGCTAAAATTGAGATGACTTTTCATAAAAAATAATTCCTTGTTCATCATTAGTCAATACTTACTTCCCTCCCCCTACCCAACAGCCAATTACTGTTGAGATTCCCTTCTCATTTTTACTTTTGCATGTGAAATGAAAATTCCAAAACTTGGTTAAGGGAGATTCTTAGTGTGAGTGTTTAGCTTAAATATTGTATATTGTGATATCTTTCAGACATATTCATGTACAATAATTGCCCTAATGATTTGGCGGGGAAAACCTGGAAAAATCAAGGAATGGCATTTTTACGAAATTGTAGGCACCCCATATAAAGACGTGTCTGAGTGGGGGGGGGGAGGGTTGATTTACACCCTCATCTGCCAAATCTGCGGCAACTTCTACTTGGGCGAAACCTTGACCCCCTTGAATCTAAGAATCAATAATCACCGTTCCTCCACCCAAAACTCCGATTTCACAGTTGCCATCCATACCAACAGCCATAACACCACCTTCAATAACTGTTTCCGTGTTGCCATAATCCATCTTTTACCCCCCACTCAGACACGTCTTTCCGCAGGTGATGGGAAAGGGCATGCACGCCACTATACCCCCCGGACTTAACCTAGCCAACCAATAACCTATTCCCTTCTTCTCCGAAACCACCCACCCTATGGTGGTGAAAGTACCTTATATATTTTTTCCTATCGTCTTTCTCTGGCAACATTGTACCAATGCTACAGTTAGTATTCTGTGCTCCTACTCTTCGTCAATCTGTGAACTGCTTTCTTCTCTGTTGAAAATGTGACCAAGGCCACGAAATATCAAACTTTTTCCTTTAATGTGGTAAGTGTTTACTGTCTCCTTCTTTATTTGTGTTTATCCGCCCTTCTGGCACCTTTTCTCATCCTGTGTGTATATATATATATACGTTGATATATATATATAAATCAAAGAAGGTAAATGGAAACACTCACCGGACAGTAGAAAAATTCAAAATTTTCCCTAATTTCATAGCACACCGATAATGCTATGAAATTAGCAAAAATTTTGAATTTTTCTACTGTCCGGTGAGTGTTTCCTTTTACCTTCTTTGATTTTTACTTAGCCCTTTTGGCCCTCCTTGCTTTTATCCTATATATATATAAATTATATGTATGTGTATGTACATATCTATTGAGACAGCTTCGAAGCATATTTCCATTGTTGTATCTGTATGGTATGAGCCCTACAGGTATTTTGATTGCTTTCTATGGGCTTTCTGGATGGTGTTGAGATAATGATGTTGCCTTGTAATAAAAAGTCCCAGGTTCCATCCCCACTAGAGGCTCATTGCACAATGGTTAGAATCAAACTTTAAACTGTAGATCCAATATTAATTACATATCCAATCATAAAATAAACAAGCATCACAAAACTGTATGAATTTCAAAGAGCATCCTCTCCCTGATTTATGAACATTTTTTATTAACAACAAAGCTCTACCAAATATTTATATTTATTTCATAGTCTAATTTTTATCTTCTGTTTTTTTCCCTTAAAATACATAAATGTAAGGGTAGCAAGGTCATTTTTATATTGTGTAATGTACAACATGTTGTGAGCATGAAGGATCACAGTACACCACAATGTTTAATATTTCTCTTATTTGCTAGAAATAAAATAAGAGCTGGTTTGTTTGAATTTATGTATTTCTTGTACATCAAATAAAGCTTCGGTTTTTAATTACATAATGTAACAAAATATTTCTATTAATAGGAAATCCCGAGTTGAATGCAGTCCTTGTGTTTGCAAACTCAAAAACTGTGAGAACCAGCGTTTCCAGACATGTGCTTACTCATGTGTAACTCGCTGCTGGGTTCAACGAGAACAACGTTGGGCATTCTTTTCCAGGGCAGAAATTCATAAAGGTATCTCTTTGCTTTAGTATACCAACATGAAATTTATACTGATACAGGATGGCTCAAAGGAATGCATGTTTTTGGAATAAGTGTAACGTTGTTGATTTTCAAAATACAAATGTTTTATTAACACCAAAACCATCAGTAAGATATGCAGTTTGGATAGGTATACAGTGAAGATTTAAGTGTGGAAGATGATGTCAGAAAGATGACATCCTTCTTGCTGTACACATATCCAGAGCCTCTCCTCAAAGCCCCACATTGTCCTTGCCAAAATGATGTTGTGTTGATGAGTGATGAGGCAATGCTGAGGCTCCAAATGTGTGTACAGCAAGAAGGATGTCATCTTTCCGACATCATCTTCCACACTTAAATCTTCACTGTATACCTATCCAAACTGCATATCTTACTGATGGTTTTGGTGTTAATAAAACGTTTGTTTCTTGAAAATCAACGACGTTACACTTATTCCAAAAACATGCATTATTTTTGCACCAACCTGTACAAATTAGTATTTTTATTACAAATAATAACAGGACAAATCATGTCCAGGTTTTTGACATTTTCTCATAATCATAATGGTCTTGAAAGAGGCAAAAGTAGCAAATTCACACTCTAGCATTTCAAAACCCAAATGCTCATTGCTTCAGCACAGTGCTCAAAATGCAGTTGGGCAAGGGTGGATTTAGGGAGTGGGCCCATGGAACCTGTCCCTACTCCCCCTTGAGTATTCATTAACAAAAAATATAATGATACATACTAGCAAAATATAGTACTTTCATTTGCAGACATACTTGTACTGGGTTGAAGATTCAAATTGACCAAACAACCTCCTTCCCCTACTCCTTTTCTGTTTTCGGTATTGTTTCTCTTCCACTTCCACCTGCACTGCATTTGTGCCAAAGTAACACAAACTTGGAAGTTTTTGTTAACATTGCTGCTTGAGCTATTGGTCGATAGAACTCTGGGTTAATTATTTTATGGTTCGACAAGGATATCCACATGTTTCTCAAATAGTAGGAAATAGTATTCATGACAGCTACAAGAAGAAACAAGCTGAACACACACTACATCCCTCCAATGTCTTTCAACATTTGCTTTATGCAGTGTCAAGCTGAGATAACGTAAATCTCCTTTGTTTCTTGTACAGCAAACAAAGATTGTATTTATAATTAAATAATATAATGATATACTTCTATTTGATGGAATCATTGAATTGAATCAAGGAACTGAATGCAATATCAAATCGAACTGGTAGTTATTGACATCAAAACCTTAAAACCTTAAAGCAGATGATGAAAGACCTAACTTTCTCCATTTTTTGTTAACAAATTTTGGAATAAGAGCCAGGTACAAATACTATAGTATAGTATAGTATAGTATATTGCATACATTTTCCAAATTGTTCCATTGAATTTGGTGCAAAAACTAAGGTTGTATCTCTAACCTGTGAGAAGCGAAAGGCATTTAGCCTTTAACTGGACAGCAGGTAGCTATGTTTACCACCACAGGTTTTCCATGCAAAGTTACCTCCACATGGTAGCTGTTACTGCATCATTTCATCAAATATACCCAAGATATTTCAGAGTTCTGTCTTTTTTGTTCATTTGTATACATATGGAAGTATGATGCATTCAAATTGCAATTACAGTGAAATTTAGGTCATATGTTTTATGGGGGACAAAAGATACAGAAAAAAAATGTTTCACTGAGAAAAATGTATTTTCGAAAGATATTTAAAGTTGGTAAAATTAGGTACACAATGAAAGAAAAGAAGTACTAATACATGCACCAAAGTTTGCCATGTTGCACTATTGTGTTCTAAATCATTAATGTAAATTCAAGAAATCATGTGAAATAGTCAGTGGAGGTGCCGAGAGTTATAGAGGGGGTGGGTGGAGGGAGAGCATGTTGCTGAACAAAATTAATGCTAGCCCAAGACCTTTCATACTGACACTGGTTACTTCAACTTCCCTTCCCTCCATTGGTGCCAGTCTGTCTGGAAGGAGGCTGCCACTGGTGCAAGTTAACACTGCTTCAAATAACTGCTTCAAAGCAATTGCTTGCAGATATCTGCTGCATCCAGAAATGACTCACCCAACATAAAACAGTTTCACTTTGCCAATTACAAAATACAAACAATTCACAAATTGTTCTTGTCCTACCTTCTGATAAACAAAAATGCAACTCTTATATTGTGGCTAAGAGACAAATAGTCCTCTTGAACACTCGAAGCCAGTGACATGTACAGGATCTTTGAAAGGGTGTTACATATACTTTTTTCTTAGTAATCAACACTCATTTTGCCATTTTTCTTGCTTTTGACATTCTTTTTTTTAGAAATACTGGGCCAAAGGAGGGGTTATGACCCCCACCATCCCATTCTTCCTTGGACATGCCACTTCTCAGAGAAGTGCAGAAAGGAAATGTACACACAATATTTAGTATGATTGTTGCTTTTCTTCAGAACCATTCACATGCTAAAAAAAAAGTCACTCTGTGTTCTATAATTCGTTTATCTGTGATATCGTTTCCACAAAAAATGGACTGCAAATTCTTTGTCTTCAGCAAGTGTATTATTTTTAAATATCATGATAATAAAACACAGCAGAACTTTTCCCCACCTGCAAGCAGCTGCTAACCTCCCTCCCTTTTTTCAGCTTGTTTGGAATGCTTGTGACTGGCTGGGAAGTATGGCGCAGTGACTTGTCCGACAGCTTGAATGGTTACTGATCTGCTCAGGCAGATATGACTCGCCCAATGCAATGCAAAGAACAAAAGCAGGATTATTTAGCACAGATCAATCTGATTCAAGGTTGAATACCCCTCCACTGCCCTCCAATACAAGTGGCATAAATAGAATTTCCAAGTCAAGTGTTTGGTGAAGTGGTTATAGCTAATAAGAAAACCTGTATGGGGAATGGGTGGAACATGTCATCATCATGGAAATCTTGAGCACCAAGTTCACCATTCTTTTGAGTTAGCATAGTTAAAAACATGTACAGTAGAGCATCGATTATCCGAAACAATTCGGGACTGGGGGTGTTCGGATAACTGATTTTTCGGATGAGCGATCATTTATGAAAAAAGTTGTACCAGTGTCATAGGAGCAATATAAAGCAAAGAAACAGTGATATTAAACAAAAAACTGTATATCTTTTGTTCACACATTTTACAAATGCGTACCTTATATAAAGTAGTACAGTAAAGTAGGCCTACAGTTTAGGAAAATAAGTCCAAAATTGTCGGAACTACATTTGAATTTGCCGACTGGAACGCTTTCGGTTAACCGATGTTTCGGTTGATTGGTATTCGGATAATCGATCCTCTACTGTAACTGAAATCTTTTTCTTCTTGGGACTGAAATCATTGAATGTATAACTGAAATACAAGAGTATGCAAACTTTGGCAAGGACCCCCCCCCCCCCAAAGAAAAAAAAAGAAATAATGAGAAAAATGTACTATTGCAAAATGTATAACTTCAATTTCACTGTATTAACTGTTAACGCAATTTGAAAATGTCTGATTTGATTTGATTGATTGATTGATTTGGTGTTTTAAGTCCACTTTATGCACATTAAGGCTAATCGGGACTGGACCTACAGCTTAAAGTGGGATCCAAACCACATTGTGCCTCCAACGGGTATTGAACCCGGAACCCCTTGATTACAAGGTGAGGATGCTACCATTGCACCGTTGGGAGGCCCTTGAAAATGTCTGTGATAGTGATAGATCTAATAAAATAGGGTATAACTATTCAACCGCTATTGTTTTCTGACATATTTCTCTTTTACATGTAATAATCAAAACAAAAAGAATACTCTCACAATGTTTGACAGTTAGTTGTCTGACAGGAAATCCCCAATTTTCAAAATTTTCCAAAATTTATGAATTTCAAAAATGCTACATATTTTTTTTCTTTCTTCAGAATTGGGAATGGGCATTATATTATATATACTCAAAAGAGTAGTCTTTTGTCACACTTCCTTGCAAATTTCAATCCAGCATCCATGGGGCTGATGCTGGAAACAAAATTTCAGATACTTTTCCTTAAGCTGGCAACGCTGCCACTCTTTTTACATTCTTATTATCCCCCCCCCCCCCCAAGAAGTATCAGACTATTTTCAACACACCTTGCATTATTGTAGGAATGTACTATTCGCAACACCTTGTTTGTCTGCCCTGTAAAAATTCGAAGTCCTGAATTCATAAATTTGGCAACATAGCACTTCATAGCCAATTGACAGTAGCAAACCTTGCAACAGTATTTCTTTCTAAAGAAAAATGCTCTTGCGATTTTTTTACATTCTTTCACATTCCATGAAGCTAGAAACCCTAAACCAGTAATACACTGCTCGCCATTAAAATTGCAACACCCAGAAGGAAATGAGATAGAAACACAAACTTGGCAAATATGCAGTTCATAATAAGATAAGAAAATGATTACAGTTAGAGCTGGGTGGTGTGACATGTGACACGTAGAACATGGTTGCATAACCCCAAGGAGCTAGTAGCGTGTACAGCCTTCACGGGCGGCAATAACTGCTGCAACACGGCGAGGCATGGGCAGAATGAGTCTATCGATGTCTGCTTGCGGTATGGCGTCCCAAGCGGCTTCCACACGGTGCCAGAGGTCTTCAACATTATGTGCCGGAAACCTGAGTTGGGCCAGCAGACGACCCACCATGGACCAGACATGTTCAATTGGCGACATATCCGGCGAACGTGCTGGCCAAGGAAGCAGGGGCATGTGGTTAGCTTCCATAAATGTGAGGACATTCCTTGCAACATGGGGCCGCGCGTTATCCTGTTGAAAAGTGGCATTATGCAGTGCATGGATTAATGGGACAGCAACAGGGGTGAGAACCTGTGTGATGTACCGTTGGCTGTTCAATGTCCCTTGAATGGTTACGAGACGCGAACGAACACCTATGGCGATGGCACCCCATACCATGATACCCAATGAAGGCCCTGTGTGATGATGCATGATGCAGGCGTCATGAAGCCTGGTGCCGCCACACACATGTACATCCATCATGATGTTGTATACAGAAGCGGGATTCATCAGAGCACACTACAGCATTCCACTCCGCCATCCATGCACGAAGGTCTTGGCACCATCTCAGACGCAAATGCCTATGCTCTAGCGTCAGAGGAATCCGCAACAGTGGGCGCCGGGAAAAAATTCCCCGGTTCGCCAAACGACAAAGCACGGTTTGTGGGGACACTGGACGTTGTAAAACATCCCTTACTTCACGTTGTAAAACATCCCTTACTTCATGCGCAATCCTCGTTGACGTGGCCGTTCTGTCTGTAAGGGCCATGCGTATCAGACGTCTGTCCTCTCGTTCCGTCGTCCGACGCGGACGTTGTGAACCTCTACGTCACTCTACAGTGCCTTCCTGGACCCACTGGTTCCATACACGGATCACTGTGGATGCATTCCATCCTACATGGGCACCGATCTCACGGTAGGATAATCCGCATTCACGATATGCAACAATTCGGCCGCGATCGAACTGGGAAACCTGCTGGAATCGCTGCCGTATTCGACGACGTGGCATTGCTGACCGATTTTAACACAACACACTACACTCACGACCATGCACTTTCCCTGCTCTTCTGCACCTATCTGATCTGCTACAGGTACCACTTACCAGATGGCGTGGCAGGCGCACATGACGCATGACGGCCTTGAACACCTAATCATTTCCTTCTGCACCTCTCCTCTACACACTGTGCATATTTCGTCCGATTCCGATTACTCCTTCTGGGTGTTGCATTTTTAATGGCGAGCAGTTTACAATGCACAATTAAACAAAATACGTAAGTACAAATACGAATGTTCAAGAATATCTATGATTCTTCTTTTCTGAAATTGAAAATTGTAACATTTATGTGCATTTTGAAACACTGAACAGGTTTACCTCCATCTGGCCATAGTTGATGTCACATTTGAACACAAGGGGGCAAATTTCTAAAGATTTTAGGCAAAATTTCAGTGAAAATATATTACACAATACTGGATGATTCTGAAAATTGCATCCATTCCTTAATCTCTGGCGAAAAATTGTTCAGAACTCCAGCACAAG
The DNA here is from genome assembly GCF_977018435.1 of Lepisma saccharinum. NCBI lineage: Eukaryota > Metazoa > Arthropoda > Insecta > Zygentoma > Lepismatidae > Lepisma > Lepisma saccharinum. The sequence goes on from NC_139230.1 coordinate 127,791,145, forward strand.
GTTGTCTCCACTGAAATCAACATGTTTTCAAAGTTTTCATTAGTTATCTCATGGAGCAATTAGTTAGAAGGTTGCCCTGTTATACCTTTTTGTCAAGAATGAAACAACATAGGTTCAAATCCCACCATCTCCGATTTATCTTTTTTCCTTGTTATTGGGTTGGTGCATAAGTTTGTAGCATTTTATAATGCTACAAATTTTTATTACATATGTTAACAGAAATACTAACACAAGTACCCAGGTGGTAAGATGAAATTTTTTTATTGTAGTCTAACAATAGACAGTCACAACACTCAGTCAGTAATGTATTCGCCTCCATTGTCAATGACAGAGCCATATCAAGGTTTGTGGAGACCCCTGGGCAAAATGTTTTGTGGGGGCCCCCCATTTTTTTTTATTTTTTACTAGGAGTTTTATTAGCTCAATATGTTAACCACCAATTTTCTGCAGTTGAAATGGTAGACCTGTTTTTAGAATCAGTAGTCCTTCACAGTCGAACATATCGCAGATAGGTTTGCAGGGAGAATAACGCAGTAAAATAAAGTTACAGGACGAAAATTGTAGAGCTATTGCAACAGTAAAATCCTGTGTCTAAATGTCTACAGTATATTATGAAGAGTGAACACCATAACTACAATATATAGTAAATACTAAACAACCGCCGTGCGTGCACACAATGGACAAAACAGTCACGGTCCCATTGCGGCTGTTTGTCGTTCGTGTGCTTCAAACTTACTCTTCCATTCGAGCCCTTGTTCTCATATCTACTGAGCGATAGGTACATGTAAAATTGTAATACTGATCTCTCTCTCTTTCCTAGAACTTCCCCATAAAACACTTTAAAATAGTCACAACATCTCTTACGTAACTACTAGAGCAAGAGGTATCAACGTTTACACAAAATTTCCATGCAACATTTCAACTATACCCTGAAGCTAAGTGAATTTCAAGTAAAATGTTCACACGTCACCACTGACAATCCATGACAATTCAACAGCAAGGGAACTAAAACACAATAACAAAAATATTTAATTGATAGAGTAGAAGTGTGTTTCATTATTGTTAGGAACTGGAACAGCATTGCCAACTCTCTACGATTATTTGTTATTTCCGTTATTCAACGTCACTGTTCTTCCTATTGAAGTTAATCGCGATGATGAGAATGAAAAGACGATAAAGCGCTGCTTAAAGTTAGGTGTCCCATAGTTCACTGATGCACTGAGAGAGAGCTCTAGTATCTCCACAATTTTTTTTCCCTAGAAAAACTCACAGTTCTAATAGGATGTTATTAACGAAAGAAAGTTATGTACTTCATAGGATTATTTATTATCTTAATCGTATCTGAGAATTGATTGTTTGAATAAGTTTGCCTTATTTCCATGTCACAGCCAAATCAATCCATGGTACAACCTATACTGAGCTTCAGATATCTACAAACAGATCAACTGAGATCTGTGCTACAATTGGATCCAGAAGAGTGTAGACATACGACAATATTGAAGTTCTTTTTTTTATTTTTAAAATACAACTTCTTATGTAATTCTTTACAAGCATAGCCAGCTGGCTAAACAATTTTTTTGGTGGAGACCCTTCACAGCTTCCTTTTTGTGGGGGCCCCAGGGCAATTGCCCCAGTTGCCCATAGGTTAATCCGGCCCTGGTCAATGACCATCTGCCAATATTGGGGAGGAGTTTGATGCCTCGCCTGTAGAACTGTTGTGTTTTCAGTATACAGCATTAGCCACGTATACATCACAAATTGTTTTTGAGTTGAAGAAATCAGTTACCCAAGTTTCCAGAGCAGTTTCATTAGGAAGGACTTCCTACTGCTGCACGTGATCCTCATTTAAACTCGGAAGAGCAGAATATGCTGGAAATGTTCAACTTGTCTACTTGAAACTCCACCTTGTTTTTTCTGCAAAATAGACAAAATATGCTCAGAATTAGAATGCACTGTGTTTTTATGAACACAAAACTACAAACTAAGCAATAACAATGGACAACGAACACTTTGCAACACAGTGTTGCCAGCCCATAACAAAATACCTCAAACTTATGCACCGACCCAATAATTACCGAGTATGAGGTGTTGTCATAATGTAATATAAAAGCTTATATTAAATCAATAAATATTTATGCATTCATCACCATTAGTTTCTGCACAGCTTGCTTGATTTTTCAATGGTGCAGTCTCATCCCAAGTTGAATGATATTCAGTGATTGACAAGACCTTTTTTTTTTCATTCAGCTGTCGTAAGTTGGTTTAGCACACATTAAGAATGTATATGTCATAAATATCTGTTCTTAAATAGGATGCTGTAATCACGTGGTTCCAGGTTCGATACCTGATGTAGGCACATTTCATAGTGGTTTAGATTCCAGTTAAAACTGTAGGTTCCCTCCCCCTTTATTTATCTGTGCATAAAGTGTACTTTAAGGGGGAAAGGGACAATTTCCTATTTATCTGTGCATAAAGTGTACTTTAAGGGGGAAAGGGACAATTTCCTCTAGGTCTTTCTCACTGTGACAGCTGCCGATCACTGTAGCCAACTTGCTCTTTTGGAGCCAGATCTGACTCTTTCATGCACTCGTTTGGCTGTGAACTGTGGAACCCACCCTCTGCCCCACTATGATGCCACCACTGGCTCCGGCCCGTAAAGACCAACCTTTACCATGAGTGTACATTTTGCACGTGATGTGATATTCATATATAGGCTGTGTCACCCACCCCTTCTTTCCTCCCTAGCTATTTTTAAATATAGCGCTGTGGCTAAGGTGAAGATGACAATATTATTATCCGGGAATCTTTATTTTCTATTTCATATGAAAAATCATTGGATTATTGAGATGGGTGATGCTGCCAAATCTAGGTGGTGAAAACTAAGAACAAATTGCCATCACTTTAAAGCTAAAGGTAATAGCAATGCCCACACCCCTCTGACACCTAAAATTACCCTAGGAGGCATTTTATGCAGCCTTCGTTAACCTCGTTCCTTGAAAGTCATCTTTAGCTCTATTAATAGTGAAATGTAGCTCTTTTATGCACATCAGGTTTGGCAACACTGCCAGGATGGCAGTATGAGGCAAGGAGAAATGCATTAGGCATATGGGACCATTATTTTATTAGTTTTCTCGGGAATATCAAACATCCAATAGGTTAGAAATGTGCATGGATGGAAAAGGACTTGTTGAACTATGTCATAGTAGATGGAAAAGTCGAAACTACCATTTGATTAGCCGTAGCTTGAAGTTGAAGTTGATTTCCCATGAGGAATACATGGGATTCTGTAAATACTTATTAATCATATTTTTCAAACATCCTGTCTAGCAAAAAAAAAAGTAAAGTAAAGTGTTCCCCTGTGCATAGCACCACGCCATGAAGGCGTATAGGGGGTGTAGGGGTAACGCCCCACACTTTCTTGATCCGGTCGTGAGTGGGGGTGATGTGATCAGCATCACGCCCCTGACCGCCTTTACCCCCCAGGGTTTCCCCCAGGTACCCATGTTATTCGACGCTGGGTAGGCGCCGGGGCCGCTTCCACCGTTAGAAAAGTTCCCGGATTTGAACCGGCCGGGGATCGAACCCGGGACCTTGAGTCTAGCTTACTAATCAACTTGAAAAACAGTTTCCACTTGCAACATGGAGAGAAATTCATACTCTCTCGCATACTAAACCCTTTTTTAAATAGCAGTGGCCAATCTGACGATATTGAAATAAATGCACAACTAGTGCATAATTGTCCCTCCTTGCCTTAAACAGCAATACAAGCAGGATTTTTTTTTTTTTGGGGCTCTTCACTGTGGACTTAAAATATGCTTCAAATTTTCCATGATACAACCACAAATTTTATGTTGTAGTCAACGTTTGAAACTACCCACCTCAGAATTTACTTCACATGCTTCTGCTTATCCACACTGCATCTTGCTTACTACAATTAAAATGTCTTCCGGAAATGCTGAATGTAAATTGGATGAATATCAAGGGAAATGTACCAGAAATGTAGATACACATTCTCATTTAATTTCTGAAAAAAGTTTCTGCAAGGAAGGAGATTTGATCCCAAGACCTTCCATTCTGCAAGCAAACACGATCCCCCTACACCACACTGTTACATTATTTTGTCCACTCTCTTTCAAGGTATGAAGACATACACATTTATGTAGTAGTGTATTGTAGTTGGAAGTGGAGAATCTTAAGTCTAAGATTTTTACTCAAGCCTTTAGGATAGCTGAGGAATGCTTGTAGGATTAAACATTGTAGCCATTGAATAAATTGGACAGAAGACAGCAACTTCCACAAATTTTCCTTGCTGAAGAATAGTATCGTCACATATCTCCACTGTATAATTCAGAAAAATAAGGTTCATACTGTATTTCGAAATAACTTGAAGACCAATGCCATTTTCCAACAGGAAAATAAGGGCCTCTCTGATGATGGTAATGTTGTCACCTTGTAATCAAGGGGTCCCAGATTCGATTCCCGATGGAAGCACATGGTGGTTCAGATCCCACTTTAAACTGCAAGTCCAGTCTCGATTATCGTTACTTTGCATAAAGTTGACCAAAAACACCAACTCAATCGATCAATCAAAACCAACTGGAAAATGGGGTTTTCATAGTTTGTAGTTCGTTAACATGCACTTATAAGATTTGCCATTGTTTTAATTTCACACATAAAAAAAGAGTAAAGTTCTCCCCTGTGCTTTCCACCATGCCATGAAGGCGTATAGAGGGTGTAAGGTTAGGGCCGCACACTTTCTTGATTTTGCACTTATAAGATTTTCCATTGTTTTAATTTCACACATAATTTATATTTCAGAAGTTGAATATCCCTGTCCTCTCTCTCTTTCTACATTCTGTGGAAAAAGGTTGAAGTTCCTTGGCAACCAGGGTCTGGATCAGATTTTTTTTTTTTCCAGATCCTACTTTCAACAAAGAAGTAAAAACTTCATAATTAATGAATTGCATTTACACACTATTTACAATATGTAACAAAACACCAATAGAAATGTTCATCATCCTTCCCTTTCAGAGATTTGCGATTTTTGCTGAATAAGTTTCCAGAAAATGTCCACGAGGAAATTATAGATATGACATCACGTGTGTACTGGGGTTCTTCAAACTGGAAGCTTATTTTTATTCTACATGCTTGTTCCTGACAAGGGTTGCCATATGTTCAATTCTCCATTCAAGGAGACATCTGGACACAAACCTGTAGATATCAACCTTTCAACGAGATTTGCAAATATTTGACATCTAGCTGGGCTTAAACAGCCACATGTAAGCTGTGAGTCCAATAAAATGTATTGTTGTTGATATTTAACATGTAGGCTGAGACAAAATCCTATATTCACACTTCAATTTGAATACGTTTTTACCATTTCTCATATCTTTGGTTCACTTCCCCCTTCCTCTGAGATGACTGCTGATCTTTTGGCTGGTTGGCTATGATGTTCGGTCTACTGGACGCATTTCAGGGTTCGTTTTACCCCTAATCATGTGGTTAGTAGTTTGTCAATTTTCACAAAATTTGTGTGTTCCTTGCAACCGTGCCATGTGCTGTTTCGCCGCAGGAAATGATGTCACAGATACGATCAAATGTTGCTTTGGGTTGCCAGCATCCAGGCAGCAAAATAGTCTTTTTTTGAACGGCTGTAGTGTCGAATCGACGTACCAACGAGAAAAATGTTACTGAGAAAAGTTGTTTGTTTTGATGTCCTCTATACATATCTGTGGTCCGTGAGCGCCATTAAAATGACACCCTGTATATTGTAATCAAAATATATAAAATTTCAGCAATATTAATTTTGTAATTATGTGTATTTTGTTTGTTATTGAAGAAATAAACAAAAATTCGATAAACAAAAAAAACTATTACACATTTTACCTTACGAAAAGTAATTAAAAGTACAAATTAAAAATTTGTGTATTTAAAATGTAAAAATAAAAATAATTTATGAATCCAAAAATGGTAGATAATGTAATATAATAAATAATGGTAAATTGCGGCATAGTCTATATATAGATTGTTTTGATTAACTTCATTTTGCGGAGAGTCTAAATATTTATTATTTATGATGAATTTATTTTGCTGTGGCGTCTATATGTAGACAATCTTTTTTTTATCGAACTTCTCTTCAAGGATGCCGCGGTAAAGGGGTTTATCTTGAAGGAAACATGATTTACAGTCAAAAATTTTGGAAAACTGCATCCCAATAATATAACATAATATTGGCATATTTTAGACAGGAGGAATCTAAGTTGAGCTCACCTAAATGTCCTTGAATTGTTTAATTTGTGGGTGTAATCACTTGATTTAAAACTTCCAATTTGCCACGTACTGTTCTTATATAATGAATGAGGTATGTGTGCAAACACGTATCTGAACAAAATAAAAATATACAAGAAATTAGCACTCAGATTGAAATGGTAAATATACCTCTGTACTGTGGCTTGTCTGCCAAGAAAAAGTAAACTTTCCTTACACCTCCAGTTTTGGCACCAAACATAGCCGCTACTGCCTCTGTAAACAAAGCTGATGCTGTTCTCATGATTGTATGGAATATTGTATCTGAAGGATTGGGTGCAGGTTTAGAAATATATAATGACATCTTTGACGCAGACTTAATCATTTTCCTGTTGGTTTATACAGTTCTTGCGGGCGTCCCTGATTTGTAGAGGTAACGTCGTCACTATGTAATCAAGGTGTCCCAATTTTGGTACTCAGTGGAGGTACATGGCACATTGGTTCAAAACCAACTTTAAACTGTAGGCCCAGTCCTGATTAGCCTTTCTGTGCATAAAGTGAACATAAAGCAACAACTCAAACAAAGCTCACACATGTATAGTCACTGTCGATGCACTGAGTAACAAGCATACAGCAATTTATGGTCGCTGTAGAAAAGAGGTTCCTCAATTTCCCTCCTCTTCAATGCTGCTATGCGTGGCTCTGCTCCAGAGTTAGCTGGGACAGGGTATAGTAAAAATTTTCACCACTTGCAGGAAATTTTATGACTTCGACTGTAAGGAAATGATTACAGGAATGACTTGCATTGTAATTATTAATGCAATATGGTGTCCCATTTTATGTTCGAGCACCAGGAAAAATTTAAGAAAAGAAAATGTTTGAAGAACTAGATATCTATCTTATCTAGGACATGAGCTTACGAATCTGAGGCTCATCTGACATGGGCACAAGCCGCTGTGTGGAAACCAACTATTCGAAATTTCTCATTAAGATCTTTATCTGGCAGCCTCCAAATTTCAAGGTCTCTTCTCTCTAATTACTTTCATTTGAATGCAATGCACTTCATCGGATAGTGTCTGTATACTTTTTCATATTGCTCACAGAATACAAGTAAAGTTCTGTGCATATTTTAATTTAGAATTTTGACATCTTTAGAAGACATGTTATTGTTTCCAAACCTAAATAATCATCATGCTCTAGCATCCATCAATTGCCCCTCCCCCTATTATAAAGTGATAGTAAAGTCAACATTCGAGATGCTGCCATGAGCAAGAACGGCTGAGGTATGTGACTTCTGGGTGAGATGTTTTTCTTTTTCTTACGTATCAGAAGGACAAGTGGATAGACTAACCTGTAGATGTAAATCTGGCAATGGGTTTTGCATATATTTGACATACAATGATGAAATCTAATAAATCACTTCCTTTTGAACATGTTGTTTTGCCACCATTTTTTGCATAATTTTTTTATTTTATATTGGGTTACTAGACATGTTCCTCGCTTCATTTTACAGCACATAACGTGGTTTGTAGTTTGTTATTTTTCACAGATATGCAACACAGGCATATACTGTTTGTTTCATGACAGGAAGTTACAGCACAGATGCAATGTTAGGTTGCCAGCATACAGACAAATAAACAGGTTTTTTGAATGATTGCAGATTTGAAATGACACAACAATGACAAAAATGTTACTGAAAAAATCTTTGTTTTGATGTTGTTTACATGTTTCTGTGGTGCCATTAAAATATAGGCCTCTGTATATATATATATCTTGTTTTGTATGCTTAAAAATGTTCTAGTCTACCATGATGAAATATTTAGCAAAAATGAAACCACTTAAATTGTTTCTTCTATTATTTTGTTACTGATGCACTTGATCATTATTATCCAAAACCCTTCCTTCACTTAATTTTGGAAATTCAACCCAGAGTTCAAATTTAGTAATGCAGTGCTGATTTTTTAAAAATAAGTTTTCACTAATTACTGTATATTTATGTTACAGGAGACTTTGTAACAGAATATGTTGGAGAAGTAATTGATAAGGATGAATGCAAAAGGCGTCTGAATGAAAATTGTAGAGAGAAAAACTATTGTCTTCAACTTGATACAAACCATTTTTTGGATGCAGAGTTTCAGGGCAATCTTTCAAGGTAAGCTATTTTAAAAGTTAAAATATTTTCCATGAGAAAACATTGCACATACAGTCAAAAGTTTATTTTGTGAACAGTAAGTAAATTTATCTCTGGTCTCAATCCTACAATTTCTATTTTAATTTTCTATCAACTAACTTGTGGCTGTAATCAATAGATAAATGAATTGTTTCATAAGGAAGTGCATACCGATCAACACTGATCAGAATGCTACATTTTCAAAGTAGCTTTGCCACAGATACAGCTACATCTACTAAAAAGTAACTCACTATACCACTTCCATGTGCTACTAGCTACTTCACTACTTTTGCACAAACAACTTAAAACAGTCATGTGGACATTCATAAGAAGCCCTTATCTGTTGTTCTTACTGCATAAGAGGTTCCATTAGTTGTTATCATGAGACTCATAATTCGATATATTTTGATAGCAGTGTCACCATCTGTGACTTATTCTAATAGTTTTCTTGAGAATGAGAAGGTGCCTAGTGACCTATCAATTCAGATTTGATATCTCAGATTGTAGTTTTAATGCTACCCATATTAGTGTTTACAACTTTACATAAATATAATTTTGGAGGGTTATTTATTTTTATATCTCAACATATTTTCATGAGGAATAATATGAAGACATAATTGAATAAAAAATATCAATGGTAACTGTGACCAACAACCAACTGAGAAAGAGCTAAAAACGAAGGTATTTATAGGGCCTCCCCTCTAGCATTGTGGTAAAGTCCTTGTCTTGTAATAAATGGGTCCTGGGTTCAACACTCGGTGGGGGCGCGTAGTGGCTCAGATCCCATATTAAACTGTGGGTCCTGTCCCAGTTAGCCTTTCTGTACATAAAGTGGACTTAACCCTTAACGGACGTGGCATGGTCTCTGGGATCTGCAGCATAGAACAACACTCTCATTCTTGGAAGCAATAACAAGCACTTTTCTCTCCTTTTCAGTAGCTTCATATTTTGGTATATTATGTGACCCTCGCTGATTTTTAGTTTTAGAACAATAGACATGCATCGGTCCATTTACCAACATGATGCCCTTTGCTTGGTATGGAACCTTGTGCAAGAATCTGAGTTGACTATCCATCTTTTATTGGAAATATCCTTGCCACTTGATTGATTTGATTGATTGATTTATTTGCTTCATTTTACTTTGCTTTTGTGCCACTTTTCGCTAATTTGCGAAGATGGGGAGGAGTGATGATATGATGAAATTGATGAATGGATACTCACAAACACCCATGCCCAAGCCGGGACTCGAATCAGGGACCCCTGGCTTGCCACACTTGAAGAAGTTGGAAGTGAAAGTGAATTATCAGATATGGAGACTGATAAAAGTGATAATGAAGCACTTATTTCCATTAACTACAGCTACAATCAATGTGCTTTTTTCCCTCATTTCGGCATTGTGCAGAATTTTATTGTGTGTGAATTTTTTATGTGATTTTCTTTTCTTTGGGTAACTGCATATATGTTCTGTGATAATTGAGCCAAAAAAATGCTTTCTTATCTTACAGTCATATGAAAATGAATTTATAGAGCTGTTTATGAATATGTGACAGATTTTTGTAGCATTAGATGAACTGAGTAATAAAAATGGCAATAACAGAAATAGTGGATTAATATTATCATAATTCCATAAAGGAGGTCCAAAACATGTGATAATAATGTGTTAAAAAGTTTGCTAATGTTTCAATAACTCATGGAATTAATAAATTCAATTTGGTGGACCAAGGGACCAAGCTATGTTCTTGTTGTTACAGTGTGGCATGATGCCTGTTAAGGGTTATAACAAGAATTCTAATAAATGAAGATATTGTTACTTTTTGCTGAGGAACTAAGTCCCTGATGACATAGTGATAACGTTGTCGCCTTGAAATCAAGGGGTCTTGGGTTCGATACCCTGGTGGAGTTACATTGCACTGTGGTTCGGATCACACTTTAAACTGTAGGACCAGTTCTGATTAGCCAATTGTGTATAAGATGGATTAAAACAACAATTGAAACAAAGTAAACACATCCCTCTACACAGTTATACTTGGCTAGATTTCTTCCTTTTCTGCTTTTCTAGTGATGCAAGAAAAGAAACTATCACTAATCCATTGCCTTCTGATATACTTCACACCAAACCATGCCCAATTCTATCCATGTATTCTTGCAAACATGAGGTAAATAGAATTATTAGCTGCTGTGGCACCCATAGCATGCCATTCCATGAAATTCTGTTTAAACAATTTTGCAATTTGAGTGGTATCATAGCCTTCATAAGGTAATGGCAGAAACAAAATGATGTGATAGGGGTTTAGTTATAGTGTTGTGTGTTAAGTTTTGTTATACAGCATATGGTTTTAGAAGCTATATCAGTTGGCAACCAACGAATGGCAAGAGTGCAACTTTGTACAGTTTGGAAACTGCAGTGAGCAAGTCAAATGCCGTGATCTGTATTTTTCTGTGTGCAGGAAGTTTTCATAAAACTCACCACTTTAGGGTTCATCATAAGATGGGGTAAGACATTTTGAACCTGTCTGTCCATGTCCCATAAATTTCCATCACCTACAGCAGAGCTATCATTTCTCGAAGAAAGTTGGAGAAACATTGAGAAACAACAAGTTTCAATGCACACACAATGACCCTTTCATTTTCCTTCCATCTTGTTATTTTCGTTGCCACCATGTTGACAGCTGAGTTGTTGTGAATGACAAAACAATGGGTGTTAAGTTTGTCTCTTGCAATAACCCTTCATTGTTGTGGGTATTCTCGAACATTGCGAGTCTGGGTCAGTTTTAGTTCTTGTATACTTGTATACTTTAGTGATATATTATAATCCATGTACAAATATTCACTGTATTATTTCACCTGTACTCGTATACACTGTGTATGCATTATAAAAAAAAATGTTGAATGTTGCACACAGCGAATTTTCTGTCTTTCCCTTCCGCTAGCAGTTAGTTTGGCAACATAGCCAACCATTTACTACATGGGAGACTACCAATGAAAGCAGTGGGTCTTTTGAAGTGGCATTGTGTATTGAGACTCGTGATGAAGGAACTACAGCATCTTCAATGGACCCAAAATATGCAAGAAGTTCTTTTCCAGCTGGTAATGTTTGTGTAGGCAATCTGCTTAAAATGTCAGCTACTTCTACTTTGTTGAAATGGATTATACTACATTGGTAAGATGATAAAATAGAGCTCATATCATCAACCTATTTGATGAATGTTTTGAAATGGCTCAATCAGAAGAAAATATAAACTTTACAGTACGTGTCTGTAATAATCTCGATCTTGGATCCGAATAGAAATTTGCGAAATCGTTTGATTCTGTGAACTATGGCTAATGCTTCTCTCCCTACCTGGGAATATCTCCGCTCCATCTCACTAAAGGTGGTGGAGGAGCAGGAGATGGTCTGTAGACTGCTGTCGACCCTATGACACAATTTCATGCTACAGCCGAAAGGAGACCTATTGGTGATAAGTACAACTGGCTTTGTTGGGTCGAAAGGCACAATGGGATTTACTTGTCGAAGTTCCGCCATGATGCTCTTGAACTCACATTGACAGTTTCAGTCCCAGTTCCAAGTAATGTTTTTCTTGAGTAAAGAAAGCAGAAAGTGAAGTTTGGAAGCTAGGTTGGGTATGAACTTTTGATTTAAGTTGATCATTCCAATGAAAGAACATAGTTGTGATTTGTCTTGAGGTGGTAGAGAATTGAGGACAGCCTCCAGATTCTTATCAGATGGGTGTATAGTGCCATCAATCTTGTATTCTAGATACTCGATAGATGAGGTTATGAATTGGCTTTTGTTGGCGCTCGCTTTCGCCTTGTGTTTGGCCAGATGACTCAGGACATGTGAAACAGTCTTGCAATGTTTCACTCCTGATGATGACATAATCAAAGTAGAAGGAAACTCCGGGAATATCATCTAGGATCTTTGCTAGGACCATTTGAAACAGATCTCCACTTGTGTTTGTGCCAAAAGGTAGCCTGTGAGCTTTAAATAATCCCCAAGTTGTATTAACTGCAGTGATGCATTTGGCAGCTTCAGAAAGCTCTAACTGTCTGTAAGCCATTTGAACATTTGAAGGTTAATTACCTTAAAGTATTTACACCTGGCAAAATTAGAGAAAATATAATTGATTCTAGCAATGGGAAACTTGATGTTTCCAGTCATCTTTTTCGCATCATAAGTGAAAAAATGCAAGTTTTGAAATATTGAAAGTTTATGTTTAAAAAAGAAATCTGAATTTCAAATTAAAATAAATTTCTAAACTATTTAGAGCAAATGTGATTTACTATCATACAAACATGATATTTCATGCTAATTATTATTTTTCTGTGTTGCTACATGCGACTTGTTTGAGGTTGTTCAAGGCATTTCTGTAGTTACCATATTTTACATGCAATGATACACAAATTGAGTGATCATATACCACTTTATTCAAGCTGACTTGTGATGTCAGTTCAATAATATTTTCGACATTAGACTTTTTATAGCAACCATAACAATTTGTAATATAAAAATGAATGTCATTATAGCCATTTTATTCAATGAACAATAATGTGAGCTACATGTTTTAACAAGGTTTCGTTTTTCTGTCAATTCTTTTTGTTTTGTCTGTGACTGAAATGAACACCATTAGAAAAGTATATTTATTTATTATATAAGTATTTCCAAATATAAGTTCTGAATGGTTGTGATTGAAAATAACTTCCTTATCTCTATATGGATATCAATTTTTGTGATTTTGTAGTATGAAGGGTTCTTCAGCTTCACATTTTATCTACCTACACACACAGAGAGATTGAGGCTCCATTTATTACCTCAGCATGCCAAGCAGAATGCAATTCACAAATGCCTCTCTTGATAACATAGTTGTGTTACGTAGGCTATCCAAATTGTGTACAATGGCAATATTAGATTTCTGTGATTCAATAAACAATTTAAATATAATGTTGATTTCTCTATCTTAAAGACAATAATTATGGCCCTTGTAGTTTTCTGTTATATTTTTCTTTAACTTCACATATTTGTAAAGAATGATTTCAAATGTCCATAAGGCTTATGTTTTTAATAAATTTCACTGAAATTTAGCTCTTATGGATTAAAATAGTTATAATTTCGAACCAAGAAAAACACATATTTGCAATTAAGTATCAACAATAAAAGAATTTGCTTTCATTAAATTCACAAATATAATAAATATGAAAGTTAATTAAATTACAAATATTTAATTGAGTCAACCATAAAAATATCATAGTTTAAAATGTGCATTTCAGATTTATGAAAGAAATGTTTGATAAAAAATTAAAACAGTTTCAAATGATTGATATGATTCAGAGAATCATATCACTTGTTCCTCAAGTGCAATACTTTTTGACGTTGCATCTAAAGTATGGTAACTTAAAAGCTGCCTTAAACACACATGCCCAATTGAAAATCAAACAAATTTCTATGTGACTACAGTTATTTATATCTAGTAGAAGGAAAGTACATGGGGCATTCCATTGTCACAGGTGGGACATGCAGACTTCATTTTTGATAACAAAGTAACTATTCTATTGTAATAATTTGTCTCACAGTTTCTGTTCAATGAAATATGAAACTTAGCACTGTTGATTAAATATAACTACCGTTATAATACTTTCCCACATTTGTAGCTATAAATGAACAATTTTCAGGGTTGCGACAGACCTGTAAAACCTGGAAACCCAGGAAAAGTCAGGGAATTTCAGAGTCAAAAGAAGTCAGGGAAATTTGTCTTGATTAACAAATGTTTCTTTGTTGAACTGTAGGTGCGATACAATGCAATGAACGTGCCAGGCTGTTGATTTGAAAGAGGTCATTAAGAAGTGTTGCATGCACTTTAACAAGAAATCTTCTTGCCAGCCCTTGACGTCAACTTTTAGGTCCCTGTTATACATTTGACACAACAATGGTGCCAGAAGCAAGTGGTGCAAGGTGGGGAGGTGGTGAAGGAGAAATTTCCAGAGGGGCAGACAGTTTTGATGAACCTCTAAATATTGCATGTAAAATGTATTGATTTTTACTTTCTTTCTTGTCTGTATGGGAGCTAAAATAGGGCAGAGCTGTTGATCAAAAAGGGGGAGGAGCACCTTTTAACAGATGTCTGACACTGTAGTAGGACATTGTTTCAGGCATTCTGAGGAAACATGGAAACAAATGGAAGGCATTTATGCAACCTAATATTTCATAGTATGTCGTATTACGGCATTTTATCAGACAAAGATTTAAGGTCCTGTTCAGCCCAGTTCGGTACATACCGGAAACGCTTCACATCAGTTCGTAGGTGAGCGCAGGGGTAGTGCAATGGAGGGTTGAGGGGGTGCAAGGAAACGACGATGTCAGATCTCTCAGATTTTCTCCCCGCTGGCCCTCTTATGCCCTTGCTGAGCGAAAGCTCTGATTCTCTGTCGTCTGCTGGATGGTAGAGGTCTCAACAGCATTGAAATGCCTTTTCTGTTCTGTGGATTTTAACGGATTGATGTTCCGTGTGTGAAAAGTGTTCTCTGAAATCTTTCTGCTTGTGTTTGTTATTGCGGTGTTGTTTTGTGTTTTTGTCAGTTTCTTGATTTATTCATGCTGCATGGTTGTTTTTTTGTTATGTTGTTTTTATTTTCGTTAATTATTGTCGCTGTGCGTGAAGTGAGCCAGGGGAACAATGGCCTGTATATCTCTGGAGTGCTACAAGAACAAGCATAAATAAAGCATGGCGAATTAAATGCGGAAGCATATGAAAAGTATTTTCAAGAGAATTTACATCCAAATTTACCACCTGCTTCAGTCATTGTTGAGACAACACTCCTTATCATTCAGTCAGAACAGAGAAAATCCCAACAAAATCAAGCACTAAAGTGGAAATTGAGCGTTGGTTGTCTTTAAAATATGTAAAATTTTAATTTACCCCCACACCCCCTATACACCTTCATGGCGTGGTGCTATGCACAGGGGAGCACTTTACCTTTTTTTTTTTTACTTTTCATTCATTAGATGAAGAAACGTGCAAAAAAATGAACGTTTGTTCCGTTTTCTCGATTTGATTGAACAAGTTTGTTTAAAGTTCACTTTATTCTCAGATAAGCTAATCGTGACTTGTCTAGAATGGAATCCATTGTCAATATGACTCCACAGGGAATCAAACCCTCTACTTAATTACAAGACAACATGGTTAATAACTACACTGTCCTTTCTTTTTAATTCTTGTACCAAGTTTTTTTTTAATAGCAGTTGTGATCTGAAAATGGCTTGATTCTTTGGTTAACTCACATTAAGAAATGCTTTTTCATTAGAAAAGCATTGCTAATAAGCTGTGTATCATTTAATTAATCTATGAGATTGTGCATTTACCAAAAGCATATATTACTTTCTACACTTCGAAATATCGTAGTATAGATGTATTCAGTAGTATAGATGTGATGGAATCAAAGGAAAACCATTGTTAATTTGCGGAAAGAATATTCGAATACTTCTGAGAATTGAAATTAAACAATGAGTGCAAAGCTGTGTGTCATGTGGCGGCCTTTGTCAGTAACCGACTGTTTGTTTGTTTCAATTTTTGTCATTTTCAGACCCAAAGCTGGATATGGGTCTGGTTCCAATGTGCATTCATGTTTGTTTAAATTTCCAAGATATGATTGCTACCTCTGCATTTAGCCCATTTAATACATGAAACGAAACGATTTACACATTGAAATCCAATAGAAAAAAACCGCCTAATTATTGCATGTGCTTTTACGAGCATCTCGCATCCCTTCAAACACTGAAACAAAAAGAAGTATCTGTTGGCGTCAGGTGGAGAGACAGCGAGAACAAAGTGCGTAGCAAAAGCGCTTGCTGTTTTTAATTTATTACACTTTAAACGTGGCAACATCTTTGCACCAAGAAGGAAGTAGAACTTATTTCCGTTATGTACCAATCTGGCGTGAACAAGTCTATAGGCTCCATTGATGTATGCAATTTTTGTTGGATATCTCCATTCAACTAACGTTGATTTGTGTCAAAATGTTTCACTACAACATCTGTCAAAAAATTCAATTGTGGCATTCTCATGCATCCAATTTTTTTTTGTCTGATATGGTATGATATTTTGTCAGACACACTTTTCAGACATGCAGCAACAGAACTTCTGTTGTCTGTTTCTATTGAAATCAAATGGTGTAACACCAACTACTGGGAAACACACCGAACCTAAGTGGGAATTTTCTTGCCAGAAGTTTGCAGGTTATCTTAAAAGTTATTGCTCACTGAGATGCAGGAAATGGGTCGGTTGAATTTTGTTGCTGCTTTTTTCCTTGCTTCAGTGGGCATCAAACTTTAGACTGTTGTGCCACTGCAAAGATCCTGCTTCAATTGAATTACTCTTTTAGCTCACTTTACCTTATTTAATCTAGCATTGCACACTAAGATTTTCCCCCAGTGTAATAGTGGATTTACAAGGACACAAACATGTCATTCAAAATCAAGAATCGAAGTCGGGATAATTTTAGTGAATAATATCATAACAGAGTGAAACAGAAATCTGCAGGGATGAATGTTATGAAAATTTGACAACCTCAGTTTTCTGCTACACTCACATCGGAAGTCACCCTCCTCTCCCCATCCTCATGAGATGTGATTATTAATCTACAACTGAGGAAAGTTAGTGCCCAATGTTATGGAATAAAGCAATAATAAATAGGTAAATATTTTAATCTACTAATAATTACTTTAATATTTCAATACTAAAAACAAATCATTTTACTCAGTAATCGATGTTCCTCTGCTAGCTGTAGTGAATTTTCACTTTTCACGTATTGTCATTGAATTTAATCAACTGGAGCTTTATATGAGGAGCATCCAGAAAGGTAGTTAGTTATAAATTAAAATAAGAACATTGGTAGTAATTGACATTTATTGTATTAGTTGCAGAGACCCATAACTTACTTTTCAACATATTCATCACCATTGTTCAGGAATTTGTTTTAGCATGGCACTAAATTTTCCATGTCATGTGTCTGCTTTCAAAAAGTTGAACTGTCTTTACAGCAGTGTCACTGTCAAAGCAAATGTCCTGCCAAAGATCTCTTCAGCTGAAGAGATCTATCTCTCCTCAAGTTATAATTTTATTGCGTTAATGAATGATTTCTTTTATTTACACAATGATGTCATATGAACAAATAAAATAGAGTCCTTTTGAAAGTCTGTACAGATGAAGTCTGCACTCCCACTTGATGTGATGCAAAAGAGCCTACGTTTGCTCAGCTGTATGGAGTTGTGTACATTGGATTGGCCTCCCGTGAATTGTCTGCACCATCGTCTGATCATGCTGTCACTTATGACATCCAGTCCTTACACCTCTCACAATTGCCGCTTTATCTCCGACATCATCTGCTTCTCAGCATGCAAAAATCTGATTACCTTGCTGTTGGTCAGAGATTTGTGAGAACTGCCACCTTTATCCTAGCACTGTTCTGAATCGACTCCCTTCACAGCACTGCGACTGCACCAGATTACAGCCGCATGCCACCTCTTCCTATCTGCTGCACATGCGTGTCATGCTCCATCCACTAGCGCTGCATTCAAACATCATCAGAACTTACTTTCTGGACTTGCCTCATATGTAAACTTATGGACACTGTTATCTACAGCATGATCCTGTTTCAATATTTGATTAGCTAAATCAAATGCTTGTACAATGCACTAGCTTCCCCATTAATTTTTACAGTACTTGGATATACTGTGAATGTTTGTAATGAAAGAGAAGTCAAACTGACAATGTAAGGAAATATGACAATTCATTTTGTTAGGTTCCATTGCTTCACCTTCATAACGTTTAGTCCTGAGAAGCAAGTGTAAGGGATTTTAGGGTTTTGGGTGCCAAGCAGATGCCATGTATTGCCATGTGTTCATTAAACAAGCATTGAATATAGCATACCAATATCTCACTCATATGTGAAAGGATTAAGTTGCTTTATATAAAAAAAAGAGAAGTAGGATATGAACCTGCAGTCATGGTTCTTGCAAGTGGAAGTTTAGAGTAACAGTGAAATATATAAAAAATAATAACGAGATAGGCTAAGAAGAATGACAAATTACAAAATTTCTTCCTTAAAACAACTAAATCACCATAATCTCATTTAGTTGTAACTTTGAAAATAATCAAATACTTTATTTAAACCAGCTTGCAAATTAAAAAAATACCTGAAAAAATCCGTCCCTAGCCTATATATAGGTCCTTTCCCATCCCATATAATATAACCTAAAATAGGTAATAAAATTATCAGCTGAGTTAATATTTATGTTTATCTTTTAAAACTGTAGATTAATTACATGTAATCCACCAACCTCTTTCCCATCCGAAATAAATAAGAGCTGGAGAGTATGTGGGTGGCAGAAAAATTAGATTGCGGAAGGTTAATGCTTACTAGCTCCAGTGTTATGTAATGCATATTCCTGTCAGTTAATTTTCATAACATTATTTTTATTAGAGGTGGAATGACATGAATTTTTTGCTTTTACTGATAAAGTACCAATATAACATTTACCAATACTGATAAGCAATGTTCCATTCATCCAATATAAATTTTTAAATATTTCTTGATGCATGTGAATGATTTTTATTTAATGTATGTAACCAGTTGACTGTTATTAGGGTTGCCTTTGACAATGAAGCTAGACATTTACTTTACAAAACCACGAGGTATATGAAACGTGCATTTATATCCATAAAAACAATAACAAAATGAAACTTTCATTCTAAATTACATCCTGGTTGTAGATATATTAGATCATTAAAATTATCTGTAATTTTACTGATATACCTAGCCAATAGAGTACTGATTAATCTGTTCAATCCCTATTTCATAAAATTGGAAAGCCAAAGAAATAAAGGCATATTAGTAAGTTTAATCACATTGTGTGGTGATCACTTACTCCTGATCTACACAAGACTGTATTGTACAATACCAATGTTTTAAAACATTTTTTATGTTTCCATTATACTTCTCATAGTACAATCCAATATTTTACACTGCATGATAATTTTTCGTTTTATATCTGTGACTGATGCTGCAGACAAGTTTCGACCAAATGAATAATACTTGTATTTTCTTTTCAAAAACACTGCAGCTTGGTTCTTGAATTGAAACTTGAAAGTCTGAAGCTTAACAAATTTTATTAGTAACTGTTTCTTTTTACTTATAAAAATAAATGTTCTCTGCATGTCAAGTAATCATGATGCTATAAAAATAAATGTTCTGTATGTGCCAAGTAATCATGATGCCTGATCTGTGAATTTGTGATTGGAAGAAGTGTTCTCGGGTTATCAGCCAGGCTAAATCAGCCGGAACCCACTCCTTCAAGAAAACATAACATCAGTCAATAAGAACATCAGGATCCATAGCGAGCCAATAGGAAGACAGCATCCAAACTCCGCCCCATCATAGTTGTGTATTTTACCCTAAACTGTTCTCTATTTTTTGCATTTCCTGATGATGAGAGCAATGTATGTGCTCAAAATATTGGAAGCTAAAGACGACTTAACCTGACTGGTAACCTGAGAACACTTGTTCGAATGATGTCACCAGGAAAGCTACAATTCCGAAGTTGTAATTTCTTAACTCAAAATCAGTTAAAATTTGAATTTGCTCTTTTTCAACCATAAATGTGTGTTTTGTCACAGATTTATGGTTCCATCTAGTGATCCAAATTGTGAGTTGCAGAAATGGACAGTCAGTGGAAACGTTCGGCTTGGTGTATTTGCCGTCACAGATATTGAAGATATGACAGAACTTACCTGCAATTTCCAAGCTTACATAACACAAAAGGAGTTCTCTCTGGATGAAAACGTTCCAAGCTGTAGTGGTCAAAATAGTGCAAAGAAAAGGAAGGTGAGAGTTAATATTATTTTCTTACATGCACCGTAGCATAGAAATTACTGAATAAATCAGACCATATGAATATTGTACAAATATTTTACATTAAAATGAATAATTTGATTGTTAAAACACAAGCTGACAGCAAGAATGAATAGGTGGAAGTTCGCGATTGCAAAAATATGAGAGAAAAAACACATGAGGAGAGTTCAGAAAACAGTCTCACTGCGGTGACTTTTTGGTCAAAAAGTCTTGGTTGTGTGGTGAAATGTGTACATTGTGCATAGTACTTGCATTGATTATGGGACACTCACAAAGAACACCCAAGCCTAGACTGGGAACTTTGGTGTCAAATTTGAATAACGATCACTTAAAGTACTCGAAAACTGAGCCAGTTTGGTCTCTTATGGACCCAAGCTGTACCTTTCTATGGTTGCTCACATAAGACTGGTCGCATGCTAATGAACTGGAGCCATTATCCATATGTTAGGATCAGAAGCACAATCCGCAGCTTTTTGACTGTGTCCCACTCATTAACACATTCGGGTCTGGTCTTATAATACAGCATTGTTACCTCTGGTCTGTGGTTTTTGGATGTTTTTCAAAAAATTAAAAAAAAATGTTTTTAATTTGTTTTTATTTACCACATATTTCTTAAATCTACAAAACTTCCTCTTTTCAATGAACAAAAATTTGTTAAATTTTATTTTCATTTTCAGACGTTTTTTAATATTTTTTCAGCAATGTTTTGTGAAGAAGAAAAAAGTACAACATTGTAACGAATGTTAATATAGAGATATTTTAAGTTCGTAATCTGAAATTTCATAATTAACTACATAAACTATCAATACATCTTTTGAATCTTGCATAACAATACTTCTTATGTGCACATAACAAAAAATAATTACAAATTACAAGTAATTATCTTTTGTATGAAAAAGTGGCTGCAGGACAGGACCAGATGATGTATCAGTTGGTTCTGCGTCATCTGTAAAAATTAAAAAATAAATATATAAACTAACTAAATAAATAAAATAAATTTTCATTTGACATACACTATACAAAATAATAAATGGAAAAACTAAAAATACATCAGTGCATGTAGGAGAATCAAGCAAGAGGCAAGATGAATAGACCCAAAAAAAATACTTCTTCTCCCTTCATTCATAAAATACTAGAGTTTGCAACACTGTTTATATTGTCGACAATAATTATTACGAATATAACCTACCTTCCAAATCTTCAAATTCATCTGCATCATCAAAATCGTCGTTAACTTCAAACTCTGAGGCGGAATCCTCTATGCAGTCTGGATCTAACGACTCCATTCTAAACAATGCACAGTACATCAACCCGACAACAAACAATCACAGGTGCGAGATAAAAATAGCACATGAGTCACCTAGCGGTCGGAATTTCAACAGAGGGGCTTGAATGAACATGTGCATGAGACGAAGTACTAGCGTAGCCCGTCGTTCAATCGGCAAAGCGATTGCATACCGGATTGACTTTAAGTGCACTGCGGGCTATGCCCGTCGTGAGACCCAATGTGTTAAGCGTGCGATGCTCTCCACGCAGAAAAAAAATTGCATCACATCCTCTCCAGCTTTACCATTAAACTGGAGTTATTCTAGCATGAAGGGGTTTACAAAACTGGCGAACATCATCTTGGGGGTTGGGGCTCGAACCAAGGTACTGACAGGTAGTGTTCGTCTGCTACTATGTGTGATCACTGGGCTGCAGGTGGAGGTAGAAGCTGCAATAGCTACCGCATGATCCACTAAAATAGTAATGCGATCTAGCGTCTCATCTAGTTCATCCGCATGAAAGGTTTAATTAAGAGCATCGTCTATTCCGTTAAATGACATGAGACATAGTGAATGAGTATTTAAATGCCTACGATCGGGGGGGGGGGGGGGAATTCATAAGTACAAAAATAGAGGCAAATTCACTTTTCACGCCTTGATGCGGGAATGACTTGTGATAGAAATGTCTGTTTATAAGGTTTTACAATCATGCTAAAATTTTTAGGCAAAGTTAACGGACAGGGTTAGCAAATAAACTGACATAATTGTTGTGTTCTCCTGAAATGGAGTGAAAGGCCTAATTTTCAAGGAGCCAAAAGGAGAAAAGACAATTTTTCATACATTTTGCGGAAGGAAATGAATGACAAGAGGCCCGATCTCCATCACGTATGAAACCTCTGCTGGGTTGTTAGAGATCATGATGTAGACTATGCCAACCTAAAGCTACTCGCTTATGTGAGAGGTACTCCTATACCTCTGCTTCTAGACGTGAAGATCATCTCCGCCGGTTCACCTGTGCAGGCACGGTCCCTGAAATTAAACTCTGATGGTGCACCACTCCTCATGGTAACTCTTTTGCATATCAGTCGATAACACTGTGCAGCAATGAAAATTGCTGCAGAACAAAAACATGTGATTCTTATGGAGTTCAGTACCCTGATGACGATAGTGAAAGTCGTTTTTCGCTATCACCTAAACTTTTCTCTGGAAACGCAATTTTATCAGCACACGACTGCATGTTATTGTTGCCGCGGCAGCCTGTTACTAGGGCTCGACAGTGCATAGGGTAGGGGGTGGAGAGGGTAGGTATAGATAGCCACTTGGTTGAGGTATAGTAAGGTATAATGAAGTTGCAGTTATTTGCATCCGTCAGTTGCTAGTGGGATCACGCAGTGTCTGTTCCTGCAGTGTGTGTCATGCAAAACCCCTAGCGTGAAGAATACAGTTTGTGCGTGTTCGCATGCTTCTTGTGTTCAGCGATGGCTAGGAAGTGTGTTAAATTACCAAACCCATTTCCCCGCTTGTCAAAAAGGCGTACGGGTTGTATTTTGAATCAAAGGTAGATGAGGGTAAGTGTTGGGCCCCACAGAACTGTTGCTCACGTTGCTCCCGCTATTTAAGAGGTTGGTTGCATGGAACCCACTCATCTATGCCATTTGCCGTACCACAGTTGTGGAAGAAACCTAGAGACCACATAACAGATTGCTACTTTTGTGTAACGAAAGTAACAGGAATCTCAAGTAAATCAAAACACACAGTTTCATATCCAAACTTGGAATCTGCAATGCACCCAGTTCCGCATTCCGATTCTCTCCCAGTTCCAAAACCACCAATGGAATGGACACTGGAAGATGAAACAGTGACCAACCAATAGATCACGAAGATCTTGATTACACACCATCTACATCACAGCCATTGTCACAGGCAGAATTGGCATGAACCCGTTGTTGACAAAGACAGTGTGCTGTTACCACAGCTCCATCTAAAATTGGGCTTCATGAAGAATTTTGTGAAAGCAATGGACAAAGATGGCAGGGTTTTACATTTTTACTGTCCAAATTTCCTGCAATTAGCACTGCAAAAATTAAAGAAGGTATTTTCATTGGTCCTCAGATTCGTGACTTGATGAATGACATAACCTTTGAAGAGTTGCTGACAGATACTGAGAAGGCAGCTTGGCTTGCCTTCAAAGATGTATGCAACAATTTCTTGGGTAACGTCAGGTGTGACAATTACAGGGAACTGACGGAACACATGCTGGACTGTTACAAGACTATGGGGTGCAACATGTCTTTCAAAATACATTTCCTGCATTCTCATGTGGATTTTTTCCCGCCTAATCTCGGAGATGTGAGTGACGAACATGGTGAGCGATTTCATAAAGATATTGCTGCCATGGAAAGACGATATAAGGGAAGATGGTCACCAATTCTTTTGGCAGATTACTGCTGGACACTCCTACAAGAAGTTTCACCATCCACCCACAAAGGGAAAGTTTCCAGGACATGTTTCTAACTTATAAATACATTTCAAGCTTTTTGCAGCTTTCTCATACCTTTTTTATGTTTTGTAATACAAACAATCAATTTTGTTCCATGATCTGTATTTTATCCAGCTACAGGATCCTCCTGTACTGTAATGAAGTAGTTTCCAAGTGTCGCGAAAGTTGCTACTTTGTTTTTCATGAATTACAATATATTGCTAACTATATGAAATATAGTTTAAGTGGTACATGTAGCATATCTTTTCCAGAAAAATTGGTACGTGATGGAACATTTCTGATTTCATTTTCGTAATCAGCGTATTTGATTTAGTAAAGAACACCTTCTTTCATCTCGCGGCAAGACACAAAGTTCAAATTTGTTCCACTGTGTAATCTGACTATGACTCCATACTCTAAGACAATTGCACTATATCTGACCACGAGATCTTTTCACGCGATCTATTTAAGCGAGATTCAAATTTCCGAACATTAGCCGGCTGTGCATGTTCCATCCTGCACCCAACCGTTCTCCGAGTTAATGCTCACTTTTATTTTATTTCCCACTATTTCCTGTTAAACTCCCATGTCTGCTGATTCCTCATCTTTTAAGGTCGGCAGCATTATACGCTATTGACAGAAACCACTTTAAGCACTGTGAGTAGGTACCTTTCAATATCCATAACTTTTGTTTCAAAACTCTGATTATTGTTTTTAGGAGTGAACTCAAAATTCCTTATATTAATTTTTAAGTATAATAAGTAAGTGCACATCTGTCAGTGTTTGGGAGCAACTAGTAACAAGTAACAGTTACTTTTTTGCGAAAATATAACTGTAACTAGTTACTTTTAAAAGTGAGTAACTAACTGTAACTCAGTTACTTTTTTACAATAGAAGTCATGTTTTAGCAGTTACTTTTACAGTTACTTTGCGACACTTAAATTGTTATGTGTCATAAATTTTTGGTGATTTTGGACTCAAAGTGAGCCGGAATTTAGTTTCTGCTGTGATATAAAAGCCCATTCTTTGATACATTAATTCTTGCAAACAATAGATGAAGAGGAAAAGAGAAAGTTGTTGTACTAAATTTATATCCTGGCGGTGGTCAGTCGGTAAGGAGTTTCAAGGTGCCAGGAATTTCAAGGTTTATCGTATGTTTCATCTTTCATTTGGTAGACCTAAATTCCAAAGTGATGTACATACCTCGAAAGAAGGGTGGATTTTCAAGAAGCGGGAAGATAAGCCTCTATGAGGAATATTCCTTCCTATTGCTGACAGTTTGCAATTGTCAGTTGTGTGCTGTGAAGTGTCTCTTGTTTCTGTAGTTTGTTCCTCTGTGGTGTTCCTCTGTGACCTTATAATTTCCCCCTTCTGTAAGCAGCATCTGATAGTTTTTCTTTGCTATAATATCTTATCAAGCTGAAAAGGGAAGTACTGCAATATTTCAGTATTTTTACAAAATAATTCAATGATACTGGTAATATGAATGAAAATGAAGAAGACGAGAGCTAGCAAATGCGCATATGAATGGAAAACAATGTAATTGTTTCCACGTGATTTCATTTATCTCAGTTCCTGATAATTTAAAACTGGATGTAAAAATATTTCCGGTTAGAATTAGCTTATTTATGATTATTCAGCATTTCTGGACATTCTGCTATTCGTTTAAGATTTAAATGAGAACCCATTTTCTTGCAATAACGGATATGACAACCATTTTTATTGATACAACAGTGAATTACAACACTGAAGTGGCAAACGAAAGAATCAGGAAGATTGTAACGATCATTCTTGCTTGTTTATGTAATCGTCTCAAAGAGAAGTGGCATTTTCACCTTCATTGATAACACACAATTATAGGCTACTATAGGGCTACCATACGTCGTAGTTTTCCCGGACATGTCCTCTTTTCGGACCCTGAAATTTGCATCCGGGCGGGTTTTTACTTTCTGTTAAAATGTCCGGGTTTTTACATTTATCCAATCATCATAGGTCAGAGATCACGAAGTTACAACTTTTCGAATCATTAAACGTCTGATGTTGGCAGTACTGGATGATGAGCTAAGAGTTAGTTGTTTGTTGTTACAGTTTCAAGTTCCGGTCGAAGTGATTTCTGAGTCATTCATTTGTTCGTGTTTCGAAGTGAAAGTTAGAGTTCGCGAACATGGTGTAAGCTACTAATATGCCTAAAAGAAAGCGCAAGTTTACTAATGAGTTACAAGAAAAGTATTCATGTTTTAGACGTGGTAGAGATGATTTTGAAGGTGAGTGTATGGTTTGTAAACCCGGTACATATGTGTCTGTGGCAAACAAAGGAGGGTAGACTTGCAAGCACACTTGGAGTGCGAAAAGCAAATCCAGTAATTTTATTTAATGGTGATAAATTGTGTGATTTATGTAATGTTTTCGTGTTTGTGAATAAATTGATGGTGTGTGTGGCTTTCGAAGAAAATGTCCTCTTTTTAGCATTTCAAAATATGGTAGCACTAGGCTACTACATTATCTTTTTTATCATTTTCTGGTTCATAAACACTTGAAATTGTACAACAAATGTATTTCTATCTGTCACGGCCTTTATGCAAAACAGACCTCCCTTCTTAGAATATATTCCTCGTGAGTGATATCTCTCTCTCTCTCTCCAATGGGCATTCTTTAAGAACAACAATGATAATAAATACAAATGTTTAAGTCGCAGTAGCTCAGGTCAACCTCCGTGGCAGAGTGGTTAGCACAACACACTATATGTCAGGAGTACTGGATTTTAGTTCATTTCAGACATGGATGTTTGTGTTTGTTCCAATGAGAATACAGAAAACAGAAAATTGACATACGTGAAACCTGAGAAAATGTTAATAACGGGGGCTACCATGCGAGTGACCCCGGGTTCGATCATCGGTGGGGGAGAACCAAGATTTTTTCTCACCTGTTGAAGTGGCTCCAGCACCCACTCAGTATCATATAAAGTGGGTATCTGGAGGAAACTCTGGGGGCTAAATGATGCCAGGAAAGTGGTGCTGTTCACATCACCCCCACCTTCAGCCATGATCAATAATGTGTGGGGCTCTTAACTCTACACCCCTTCATGGCATTGCGCGAAGCACAGGAGAGCACTTTATCTTGTAATAAAATATACAAAGACTTATATTATGTATCAGTAACATAAGTAAAAGACATGTTAGTCTTCACAAAATATTTTATTACAATTAATGATCGATTTGTGTAATTTGGTTGCAAGAAAATTTTCAGCAGAAAGTAACTGTAAAAGTAACTTACAGTTACTTTTGAAGTACTTGTAACTGTAACTGAATTACTTTTTAAAATGATTAACTGTAACTGTAACTGTAACTAGTTACCTTTTAATTAGTAACTTTCTAAACATATTTATGTACAGAAATTTAATATCAGCATAAGTCAGTTATGAATTGTTGACTCTACTTTGAAATTTACTCCAAATGCAGTTCACTCTTCTTTAAATATTTAGTTAGTACAAGAACAATACTGTATGTCAACTTCACCATACCTTCAGAATGAAACTTCTTTGCAGCTTTATTTTTCTATTTGTACTTATTTTAGCAGCAGAACAACAATCCTGAACAAGAGGACTTGTGTTTCCAATGTCATGAAGGTGGTGGTGAGCTTATTACATGTGATGGTAAAACTTGTGCTAAGAAGTACCATTTACACTGTGTGGGACCTGTGAAGAAACCTAGAGGTAAAGTGAAATTCACATGTAAATTAGTAACAAAATACTTTATTATTTTCTATGTGTAATCTCTTTTCTTAACCCTTGTAACTTGAGAACCAAACGAAATTGCACAGTAGAGAGAATGACCTGAAAACAGGTCACAGATTTCACTTGTCTTTAGAAAAATCTTTCACTTGAAGCTACCTTCCAGTTTGACAACATACTAATTATTGAACCATTACTTTTCATCACTTATTTGAACCTCTTGTACCCAGCTGTGTTGAAATTTTACTGTAAGACTACCATCTGTCACACCCAACAAAATATATATCTGGGTCATGATATCTTTATACCATCATTCTATGTTATGTGAGGTCATGGGCATATTTAAGGGAGCGGGATTGAATGGGTCCAAACCCTCCCTTTTGGTTCAGTAAAATTACAAGATTACGTGTTCTATCTGCTTGTTCATAAAAATGTTTCGGACTTGTTTTATTCTCCTAAATTAGAGACTATAGAACGGGATACGGATGGAAAGGAAATTACGTAATTCCACACACCAGATGGGACTACAATACAGTCACTGCATACCAAATCTCTGCAATTTCCTGATAGTTTTGGAATTTCTGCAATAAGGAACTGCATTGGGACTGTCAAATAATTAGTTACATTTTTTTCCCTCGAGTTCTCTTAAAGGAATTTATTTTTTAAAAATGCAGTGCAAGAAAGCCAGGGATGCACTGCAACATTCTCAAGTTGTTTGACACTAGATGGACAGAAAAGTATCATTACTAAGTAGCGTGACTTGTAGAATTGTATTCACTAATTGTAGAAACTTTATAGACTTGACAATTCACTGTGTAACCTGTGGGGAGTTTGAAATATCTCCACTTGTTCTACCCAAATTGTGTTCATGCAATGAAAGATTATGTTGGACACCTCAAAAGGTGTACGGTTCAGTACTGTGAACATGTCAGTATTCTAATATAGATTTTTTTTTAAAAAAAAAAAATCTAAGGTAGAGTTCTGAGAATTTTAGTTAAATTTATTCCAAAGCAAGGAAAGTACAAAGAGACTGTGATGAAGAAATGAACAGACCTAGAACACCCAACCGACAAATAGGAGGAAGCACAAGCTGAGAGCACATAAGAATATTACAAAGTAAATCATTATCGTCCATTTTTTAACCATTTGGTAGTAGAATTGACCTCACGTTTCTCTGAACACAAATTGCAACAACTTCTTCCAAAACTGTGAAATGGCTATCCATCATTCATTGAAACAGTATGTCAAAATGTTGGATGGCCTGGTTGTAGATTGGATTTTGATAGCCTGACCTAACCTATTCTGCTATACGTCCCAGATTTTCTGTGACAATTCCGGAGTGATATGATTTGTCCTGGTGTCCCAAATAGTTTCTTAGGGAGGACAACTGTCCTGGAATCAGGTGGGAAAGAAGAAATGATTAAGACTATACTTTCCTGAACTTTATTTATATATAAATGTGTAATATTGAAATGCTCATTTTACAAAACAATCTAACAATATTGAACCGCTCCCTCTTGATAACACAAGAGTTATCTCGTTACAAGAAAATGCTTCAAGGATATTTGACTTCACACGATAGTGCCACCTTCTCTTAGCAGCCATAGGCGTAGTTAGGTAGGGGCTAGGGGGGCTAAGCCCCCCCAAGGACTAGCCATTAGCCCCCCTCTAAATGCATGTGATATATGCATAAAATAATTAAGGAAAGAGAAACAGCACCCAGAAATTAGATAATTCTCATGAAACTTTCATGTATTACTCTTGTGGTGTGGCAGTCACAGTTAAGGAAAGAATTTCAAATTATGTCCTTATGTAGAATAAAGTTGATGTGCGTGGGTCTTTTTACGGGAATCATATGTCCGAAACAAGATTTCAAAGAATATATATCCCCATTATTGTTTTTTGATCTTCCACCTTGGAGCATTAGGTAAACATTGTTACATTCCAAAAACAGAGGCATTGCAACCAGTGTTTATATAAATGTAGCCTTTCAACAATGAGTTTCTACAATTGTGTTTTTTCTAACATGAAAAAGAAAAGCCGTCATTGTAGAGACTTAAACAGAATAGCAGTTTTGATATGGAAAAGGCGTTAGTTTAATTAAGTGAATTTAGTTTCTGTGGATTTGTATCACTGGGGTGGGGGGAAATTTAAAGAGGTAAGGAGGTATGCTTAAATGTTGCATGAATGTGTCGCGATCCTGTAGAAATGATTGAATCGTGCGTAATTGTTTTTTTAAGTGGTGATCACTACAGTTCATTGGTGAAATCACGCTTTTCCAAATCTTTTGTGTGAGTTGCACTGCATCACCAGTATGCATGCAGATGTGCCAGGTTTATTTGGATTTTCCATTGCATGAAGGTGATGCAGTTGAAAGTTGTGTTCAACTCTCCTGGTGACGGGTGAATCTTGTGGATCACTTCTAGGGATGCTGCTCTAGGAATCTCAGGTATCTCTTGGAGTCTCGTAATAGATTCATTCTTCTGGAGGTAAGAAGAAGCTTATTTGTTGTTTCGAGTAACCCACAGGAAGATTATCATGGAAGGATAAGTGCTTATGCTGGTTGAATAAAAGCAAGAAATCTTAATCATCTTTTTGAGATTGGAAATTATCGGAAAATCATTCTTTGATGTTGTGCTTGTACTGTTTGTGAAATTAAGACACGGATGGCAGAATGATTATTCCTTTTTACCAAAAGCTTTCCTTTTAATAGAGGGTTTATTAATAGTAAAAGTCAGGCATCGAGCAAACAAGCTTAGACTATTGAATTTCAGAAAAAAAAAATTAAAGAATCCATAGGCAAAGTGATCAAATAAAAACCTGCTTCTAATGTCATAATCGGTTTTCATTTGAAGTCATTTGGCACAAATGGTAATTCTTTTAATAAAAAAAATGAACTTATCATTAAGCCTACATAGAGATCAAGAATAGCTCACCTTTCTCGATAATTCAGCAACTTGAGAGGTTCTCAATTTTGTAATAGTTCGTAATTCTTCATTTCCTTAATTCACTTCTTCAATAGACATTTTGTAAGATTAGAAAGTGTCATAATCTTATAGTGTTCCAGTTTATTGCACTTAATTTCAGAGTCCCATATGTATTTACATATAAAAATACCCATTATTTCGTTAAGCATTTCTTAAAGATACGTCGCTGCTCATTAAATGTTGACATAACTTATACATTGCTGTTCATTCTTATTTGGTTTCCGATTTGCCAGTAGGCGTTACTAAACTATAATCTGAATTTACGAAACTTAGAATGGCATTGGGGCATTGGTTTCTGTTTGTTCGATTAGATATTAAGCACAAGGGTGACTGCAGAGGGGGTGGAGATATCTGGAAACACTTCATACAATTCAAATGTTGAAATTGTAGTGTGAAAACATGGACGAGGGGTGCAGTGAAAGACAGCAGATCAAGTGCCTATGCAAATTATTCTAGTTGTGCAGATGCTATATGAGAATTCTCTAAACCGGGATAAAGCATCACCCTACCTTTCCTCCACTTAAAGTTCCTCTGGCCTCTGCCCTCCCCCAAGAAAAATTTTGCGGGTGGCCATGATTAAGCAAATAACGTCCAATTATAAGCATGCATTGTATTTTGGTAAAAAAAAAAATCTGCATGTGAGGTTTAAATGAATGGAAACTAATTACAGCCTACTAAATTCCCCTCTCTCATCTCTAAGTTCATCTTAAAGTTTTCTTCATGAATCTAGTCGCAAGTGGTTATCAGTTCTAGCAAAATTAGGAAAATGCCAAGTTTCGTTGTATAGCAATTAAGGAAATTGAAATTTTTACTAT
Organism: Lepisma saccharinum; assembly: GCF_977018435.1. NCBI lineage: Eukaryota > Metazoa > Arthropoda > Insecta > Zygentoma > Lepismatidae > Lepisma > Lepisma saccharinum. The sequence continues at coordinate 127,822,738 of NC_139230.1, forward strand.
TCCATTACCTATGTAGATTGTGCTTTTAAATGCCTTGCTGGATTATAATTTGCTCTGTACCATGTACACAGGATTACCCAGTAATATTACAACATATTAAAATTATACCTTCTTTATTCTAACGAAGAAATGTGTTATTTAACAAATTTGCAACAATATGTACGTATAATGACTAAAGCCCGGATTTCTATGTAATTACATATTTTTTCCTTTATATGTACAAGCGTTGAATTAAAATATATTGACGAATTACGTCAGTAGAGATGTCACAGTGAAGTTTTATATTACATGTTTTTACATATTTTACTAAATGTTACATATTCCTAAGATATTAAATATTTTTTACATAAAACAGTCCTTAAGAGGAAAATCCAATGAACTTTTGGCTTACTAGTTAAAAAAGTATCTTCTCACTTCCCCTCCCCATTTCCAGGTCTAAAAAAATGTAGTAACTTAAAAGTGTGATTTGCCTTCGTTGTACGTACATAGCAGTTCGTTGATTCGCCGCATCGTAACAATTACATCAAGATTCGACAGTGTTTCAGTTTCCAGTTTGTAACATGGAACGGCAAGCAACACACAGCGAATGAAGAGAACCAACAATGGAAGGCGGCAAGTACAACGCTGAGAGGCACTTACCTTTCATCAGTACATTGTTGTGATCGTTTTGATTTTTGCAGCCGGAATGAAGTATTGTTAACTCAACCATAGAATTTTGTATATATATTTCGTCGCCTTTTCATTTTAACCATTGGAGTTTTAAGAAGAGCTTGCCTCAGTATTTAAACAGTGTTTTAGCTGTAGAAAGCTGGAATGGCTCCGCCTACCTCCTCGTTATCTCAAAAGTTGCGATCTTGGATAGCAGTCGATGATGCATTTACTACGGATGGTAAAGTTATTTTTTGTCGAGTGTGCGATAAAAAAGTTGGGTGCACTATGAAGTCTCAATTAGATCAACATGTTCGCACTTCACTTCATGTGAAAAACAAACAACTACGGAGTGAAAAGAAGCAAGTTTTACTAACCCAGATGCAAGAGGATTCTTCATTCAGTGTGTTTTACAAGGAAATGTGCGAAGCAATGATTGCAGCAAACATCCCTTGGTATAAAATTCAAGTACCGAAGTTCCGGGATTTTCTGGAAAAATATTGTGGCCTAAACTTCCTGACGAGTCAACCCTTCGAAAGTGATATCTTCCACATTCCTACAAAGAAACTTTAGAATCAATTAGGGCAGAAGTAGGTAGTTGCTATGTGTGGATTTCCATCGACGAAACAACTGATGCTTTGAGACGGTATGTAAGTAATTTCATTGTTGGAACGCTAATTGCTGATTCTCCATCTACACCACATCTCATTGCATGCAAAGTTGTAGAGCGTACTAATCATTCCACCATAGCACAATTTGTGAATGACAGTCTTACATTGTTGTATCCGGATGGTGTACAAGAAGAGAGAGTTCTTCTCATGTTCACAGACAGTGCATCATACATGTTAAAAGCTGCTACGGCACTTAAAGTGTTTTATCCTAACTTGATCCACTTTACTTGCGTGGCAAATGCTCTCCAACGCATTGCTGAGGAGGTGAGAGGCAATTTCCCGGAAGTCAACCAACTTATTTGTTCCACGAAAAAGGTGTTTCTGAAGGCACCACAACGTGTGCAAGTTTACAAGGAACAATTGCCAGGTGTACCACTTCCTCCGGAACCTATTCTTACTAGATGGGGCACTTGGATCCGGGCAAATAAGTTTTACAACGAACATTTTGAAGAAGTGAAATCTGTGCTTGACTCATTTTCGACGGACTCAGCTGTATCGGTACGCACTGCTCAAAATCTCTTCAAGGACACCAAACTTGCTTGCGATATGGCATACATAAACAGCAATTTTGGTTGGATTGATACAAGCATAAAAAAACTTGAAACTGTTGGGCTTCCTCTCCTGGAAGCCATGGATATATATGAGGATGCAAGAAAGAAACTGTCTGCTGTTGGAGGAGATGTGGAAGAGAAAGCTCGAAGAAAATTTGACGCAGTGACTGAAAGAAACCCAGGTTACGTCAGCTTATTTACAGTGAGCTGCATTCTCATTTGTGAAACAGTTAACCCTCCCAATGATATTTCTCCCGACCACATTCACCTCCTGAAGTACGCTCCGGTTACTTCTTGTGACGTGGAGAGAAGTTTCTCTGCGTACAAGAACATATTATCTGAGCGGCGACATTTGGAAATGTACCTGGTAACATATTGTAAGTTAAATAATTAAATACAGTGCCTGCCCCAAGATCAAAGGTAACCTGAATTTTTGTAAGTGCTTTTTGAGTGAAAAATTTGGGCAACGAAAATTTACTACTGAACATTTTGAATGGTACCTGGTGACATTGTATATTAAATATTGAATATATTCAAATTGTGGTTAATATTTTTGCTCTATAAGAACATAAAAAATACTTAATGTAAGCATTGTAATCTTGTAACTTCAATTTTTGTAAGTCTTTTTGAAATAAACACATCCCTTTGTGAGGAAAAATATGTAACAAAAATAGGAAGTAACGTTTGGAATAAATATTTATAGTACATATTTCATTATGAATTTACATATTTTTTACATATTTCAGACATTTTTATTACATATTTATGTACATATTTTAGGGGTTGATATTACATAAAAATCCACTTTAATAATGACGTATTTATTCCATTTATCAATTCCATTTCTTTTGGATAAGATTATGTGGGGATCACCTGTCTCCCAAGGAGAATGTCTGTGATGAATTTTGTAATAAATAAAAGCATGAATAAAGTTAGCCCCAGCTAGCCCCCCCCCCCCCCCAACTATGCCTATGCTAGCAGCACTGAATTTCGGTTGCATATCTCTTCCATTGCATAGTAAGCTGTTTACTGTAAACAGTCAGTGCTTGGGTGCCCATTGCTTAAGATTAGAAAGCGTCATAATCTTCAGTCCACAGTTCTCAAATAAAGTTTCGACATTGTGAGATAGCAGCTTAATTCATTATGGCACCAGAAGGGAATTTGCAAGATTAATTGTACACTTCGAAGTGGATTTCTGTTTTTTTTTAGAAGTGTAAAGAATGGATATGTACATTCACACAACCTTGTCAGGTCTAGCACCCCCCCCCCCCCCGGTCCCCCCAACAAGCTTCTGGTCAGCAGTGTCTTGGATTTTCACTTATAAAGTATAGCAACCCTAATCATACCAAAGGTAGAACCCCCCCCCCCCCCTCCTTTACATGAACTATGTGTGAGGTCTTCCTTTTTGGTCTCTTTTCCTAAATTTACAAGTCATGTCTCAAATACTTGGCTATGTTTTTCATATTCATGCATTTTGCTTAGAGCTATAAACCATCTTAGTGTGCCTGTTCAATATTCTTTTTCTCCTACTTGCTTTGAAGTTTGATTTTGTCTCTTTTGTCTTTCCACCATTTTTTTTCAAGATACTTAATTTCAAATGTAAGCAAATTTGGTCCTGTATTTAGTTAAGTATCTATGATTCACATCCATACAGTACTGTTGGTAGGAAAGTTAAATTGTAAAGTACCATTTTTGTGTTCTGCATCATTTTGTAGTTACGTAATAATCATCTAATTTCTTGCATAAGATAATTTATTTCTGTTCTATGTGCTAGTATTTAATTTTTGGTCTATTTTTCATTACTATTAACCTTTAGTGGATGGCTGGGAACTATAGTTCCACCACATGTACTTCACTATGGATAGGTGGGAAGTATATAGGCAACCACCATGTTGCAGCAAATTAACATGTCATTTCTTCAAAACTACACATGATATTCAGTCCTGTCTCTTTTGTTCATTTGTATACATATGAAGGTATGGCATGCTCAAATTTCAAAACAATACAGGTTATTCAAAAGCAACTCCATGGTTTCATGATTTTATTGTGGGGAAGTTATGGAGCATATCATCATTACGTGGGTGCACATCTGTGCCTGATGTCCACCAGTTTTTATTTGAAGTATCCTGCACACTGTTGGTTCCACACTTCACTGCTAGGACAGGGTGGCTACTCATATGAAATTCCTTGATTTCTGTGAATTAGGCATGAATTATTGGCTTTGGGAATTCTTCGTGAATTCTGCATGAATTTTTTTCCATACACGTGAAGAATTGCATCTTTCGTTAATCCAAATCCAATTGAATTTATACATATTTATTAAGGCTCTGAAACATTTTTTTCACAGTTTAACTTTTAGTTTTATCAAGGTAGGAAAAGAGAAGAAGCTATGTGGAAAATAAAACTTAATTCTCCCAATCCATTTCCTTTTTTTGCAGAACAGTCTAAGATATCTTGTAGTTGATTAGGTAAACTTGAGTTTGAAATTTATATAAAGCTAACATAATTTCATAAATTAGTACAAGGTAACCAAAAAAGTTCTTGCCATTCTAGAGCAGTGATAAACAAAGAGCAATACAGTGGACGGTACGTACCTCTAGGTTTTGAAGTAATCTCCATCAGCATCCAACACCTTTTGCCAATGTTCTTGAAGCTACACAATACCCTGATGATAAAACTCGGTGGTCTTGGATGCAAAGAAATCTGTGAGTGTGTTCCGCAGGTCTCCCTCATTTGCGAAGGATCTCCCACAGAGGTGGTTGTTGAGGGAATCAAACAGGTGGTAATCTGTTGGTGCAAGGTCCGGTGAATATGGTGGATGGCACAGTGTCTCCCAGCCAAGTTGCTGAAGGGTCTCCCGGGTCCTCTTTGCCACATGTGGTTTGGCATTGTTGTGCAGGAACAGCACACCCTTGCTATTCACCAATGCTTGCTCCTTCTGCCGCAATGCACGGTGCACAATTTCAGCACTGATGGTCTGACCAGGTGGAAGGAGCTCGTAATGTACCACTTGCCGACAATTCCACCATACAGAGAGCATAACCTTTCGTGGGTGCAAAGGTGGTTGTGAGGTTTGAGGAACAGGGTCACGTGGCAACAACCAATGTCTGATATGCTTGAAAGTGTCATAGAGGACCCACTTTTCGTCACCAGTGAGCAAGAGATCAAATATGGTTGCAGGGGAAACATGGAACATTTCTGCAAGTTCATCACACGTTAGACCACTGTCCTCTTTGATGGCTGCTTTCAAGGATTCGTCATCCAACACATGTGGTCGTCCACTGCGAGGTTCATCTGAAAGGCTCACATGTCCCAAACAGAATTTCTGGAACCAATGCCTGGCAGTGCATTCGTTCACGGCATTCTCCCCAAATGCCTGGCAAATGCTGTGACTTGATGCGGCAGCTGATAGGCCCACTTTAAAGTCATACAACAAACACACGCAAACAAGCTGCTTCGATACCTCCATTTCTCTTCGACACTGGACGAGCTATGACTGCTGTGTGTGCGCAACGTGCCTGTATTACTGACAGTCTGTGGCCAGACTAACTCCCGATCGCTTGGCAGGCACGTGCGTCATTTTGTTTCCTCTCTGTGAGTGCATGATTAATGGGACATCAATTGGTTACCTTGTATATCCCGTATGACTTGAGTTTGTAGATGTAATTTGAGTCTGAGTATGTGAAATGGCCAATGTGAACTCCACATCTTAAATTACATATTTTAAATAAGTATACCATTTAAATATGGAAAAAACTAGTACTCACTTTATCCACAAAACTGTTTTTTCTTCTTTGTTCTATTAATTTCAGTGGCCACTGCCACCATCCTTGTTGGAACTTGTACTGTTGCTTGGCGTGCTTCTATTGTTTGTAGTTATCCGGCTGCCGCTAGGTGCGATGGTGTAATCTGTACACCTGCGTCCATGTTGTCTGCTATTTCCTGGCACTAACTGTTGTAGTAGGGGAATCCAAGTGTGGTGTTCCTGTTCACTATTGATGTTTAGCTCATGTAGGAAGTGCTTCTGATTTATTGTCTACTTGCAGTGTCCCTGAAATGTACAGATAGTATGCACTATAAACGAACATTCCACGCTCAAATCCCTTCTTCCACCACTGTATCAGCTGTCACTGTGGCACATCCCAAGATGGCAGTTTTTCCTCACCCCCTTCCCCTCACAGCTTCATTCCCCTCATCCAGAAAACACGCTTGGTCTCTCTCTATTCCTTCTGTACTCTAAGACTGAAGCCAAGATGACTCAAAGAGCATTGCCGATGACTCATATTTTGGATTGCTGTATCATTTTGAAGGGGATACTCAGGAAGGATGGTAGACAAGGGCATGGCTTTCATACTTTCATGAAGCTCAAATTACAAGTATTTGAAAATGAAAGTGAGCGCAGTGCTCGCCCACTAGTAATGGCAGGTTAAGTGGTACAAATAATTCATGCATATGAGTTGTCTGTGCAAAGGGAAATTCAGTGGTTGACCATCAGTGGTGAATGACACTGTGGACCATGTCCACAAAGGTTTCCAGTGGAGTCCACAGAAATCAACAGATTAGGCATGTCAAGAGCTTCAACTGCCACAATCAACTGTCTGGACAATTGTCCGAAAGCATATGAGATCATACCGCTTGCAATTTCTGCAAGTACTGACTTCTTAGGATTACATCCAATGGACTGCGTTTTGCTGCATATTTCACTGATATTGTATCATACAATGAAGTCACATAGAGCATCTTTATCTGTCTCGTAAAAAACTTTCAACATATGCATCTTACAATTTACACTAGTATTAGTCAGCAATAAACAGTATTTTATTTTTAAAGCTGGGATTTCATTTTGAATAATCCATTTTTACTATTATTAACAAGTGGCATTTGAAAATATATTTGTTTTCCCTCACACTATTATGAGATAGATCTTACTGTGGTACAGGGTGTGTGACACAATTCAATTATTTATAAATTAGAAACTAAGGAATATAGAAATAAACTGGTGGCATTGATAGATAAACTCAAACAGTTTTATGTACTGTATGAGTACACTTCTGTATGTTGCACTTTTGCCTAAAAACAATGTCTGCCACATATCCCCAGAGAAATAAAATCCAATGGGGTTGTCCCAGGTGACCTTCGGGGCCAAGGAATTGGACCACCAAGTCCAAATCCATTTCCCCGGGGAGCGTTCATTCAAAACACAACAAAAATTGATGAGGAACTGTACAAAAGTGATCAAGATTGATGAACTGAAAGCCAGAATAAACAACACGATAGTCACCATGGATGTCGTCATGCTGACCCAAATGTGGGAAGGAATATGGGCACAAAATGTGGAAGGAATATGTTCACAAAATACCAGTTGACCTTCTTATGTTGTCACAATTTCTATATCAAGAAAATGTAACCTCAGGCCAAAATATTCTTCTCGTATAGTCTCTAGCCAAGTAATTACTCTTTTCTTTAGTGAGCTCTAGCTCGCTCGCATACCAAATCATTTAACTCAGGTTGGATAAACAGTTTCGGTGAAGTGTCTAACTCTTCTATTTCGGTATACATTCCATCATATGAGGAACTGCTTTCAAATTCATTGTCACTTCTGGTTGTTTAGGTACTGGCAAGTCAGGTCCATGCAGAATAGGCCACTTAACTGATGGCAGATCGGGATATTTAATTCCTTTCCTTTTTTGTTGTAAACAGTAACTTGGGACAAATAAAAATATCATTCCTTATGATGATTATTCTTTTTGCACCACACCATAGGTACTGAGAAAGACATTGCTTTTCTTTTTCCATCATACCAATAACATAGTCCCTCAACACAAGTGTTGCAATCACTATATGGAGCAAGAGATTTATCCTTATCACTTACCTTCACACTGAAATACAAGAAAGTACAATCTCTTCACGAAAGAATCTATTTTTTGTATCTTCCCATTTAACATGTAATTTCTTCTTCTTCTTGTTTCGTAACCCTCACCGCCAGGTACGTGGCAATCTTGGTTAAGTATCTAAGGGGTGTAGAACACTGTAAATTGGGGAGTACCATAGAATCAAAATTGTAGTAGTAGTTATGGTTGTAAAGATATCACACGATTACACTTCACTTCTCTCTACTGTAACACTGATTACAAACTTGCATATACATACAAATTTCAAAATTGAATACCACTCTGGCGGGCAAAATTATATAACATTTTACAAAAAATATGACTTTCAAAAATGTTGCATAATTTTCATTTAAAAAAAAATAATTGGAGGATCGGCAATATAGTCAGACACTCATACTGTACATATTTTATGCACATTATTGCAAGTATTGTTGTACATAAATCTTTAGAGGGGCCTCCCCAATGGTGTAATGATAACGCCGTCACCTTGTAATCAAAATCAATAGCTGTGGCCGAGTGGTTAGCACATCGCGCTGCGACGCCAAGGGTCCCGGGTTCAAATCCTGGTCGGGCTTGGTTGTTTGTGAATGTCCATTCATCAATTTCATCATTTCATCAATCATCCCCATCTTCGCAAATTAGCCAAGAGGCACAAGACGCGAAGTAAAATAAACTAAATCAAATAAAAAAAAATCAAAATCAATAGATCTCAGGTTCGATACTCAGTAGAATATCAGTACATAGTGGTTTGGGTCCCACTTTAAATAAAATGTAGGTCCAGTCCCGATTAGCTTATTTTCCTTAGTACTGTCAGTCAGACCCATATGTTCCCAATGTAATATTGGCAGAAATAATTGATTTATTTTCTTTATCTTACTTCGCTTTTTGTGCCACTTTTGGCTAATTTACGAAGATAGGAATGCATGATGATGTAATGAAATTGATGAATGGACACTCACAAACATCCATGCTGAAGTTGCAATTCGAACCCGGGAGCTCTGGCTTTGTAGCATGATGTGCTAACCACTTTGCCACATGGGCCAGCTTCCAGCAGAAATAAATAACCCTCATTGGCTGATACCGGCAGTCACACAAAGGACGGAAGGGAAGAGGATAAGAATAAATGGCCAATTCCCCTTTCCGCTTGAACGTAGATATAACAAAGCTAATTTCACAGCGACCTTCATCCCTCTTTTCCAAGAACTCCGGAATTAGTGTGGCGGAGGGTTAAAACATCCACCTATCTTACCATCAAAAGTTTCAAGCAGGAATTGGCAATGAATTGTTTATTTCCTACAGCGTTAACTAAGCAGTTCCATGCCTTCATGGTCACTTTGGGTTCAGCTTTCACTTATCCATGCCTTTGATCTTGCGCCATCTGCTTCCCAGGAAGTTGGGGAAAGTGTTCTAGAAAATCTATTAAACTTCCTGTGCTAGTCTCCCACTCTTCTAGCCACTGAAAATTTTTGATGTCAGATGGTATCAGTAAAAGAAAATCATCCGATACTCACCAGTTTTATATGCCCTAGTTTTATTCTCACCTATAATAATATGCCAATGTGACATTGTTTACCGTCATTAAAAATAACACAGATTCTCATTGTTTTTGTGTCCAAAGTAAATGTATAAACACAACATCTGTCACAGGCCTCCCAATGTTACAGTGGTAGCATCATTGCCTTGTAATCAAGGAGTCCTGTGTTCAATATCCGGTGGAGGCACATAGTGGTTTGGATCCCATTTTAAACTGTAGGTCCATTCCCAATTAGCCTTACTGTGCATAAAGTGGACTTAAAACATGTGACGTGGTTGTGGCATTCAAACAAGGTGGTAAAATTTTGGAAGCCAAAAAAAAAAATTAAAAAAATATAAAATATGTTTTGTTAAACCACCAAGCTCACGACCACCTCACATCAGCATTGGCCAAATTTAGAGTAAAGAAAAAGTTAGATCTATAGGAAAGTAAGCAAACCTGCAAACCTTTTCCCTTTTTTACTCAAAATCACCATATATTACCTCTGTGACAAACTAATCATCCATCCGAAATATAATATCCAGATATAGCCACAGAGATATCAAGTCTTGGGTCCCCTTTTATGCTGACTAACCAAATACCGTGGATCCCGAGCACCCAATCCCAATCATACAGTTTTGTTCCCCTTTCCTCTACAGTCGCGATTACCCATCTGTTTCCATAATAGTGGTTGTCTAGCCACAACAACAGATCTGATCTAACATGCAGAATCAAGAAGCTTTATAACTACAATTTTATCTTATTCAAGAACGTAACATAGCTCCTTCCCCTCATTTATTACTTCAGTTACGCTTGTCCCCCAAAACAACAGATAGATGGAATGATTGGTCTACAAATAATAACTTTTAGAAAACGTCGGACTTCAATTTTGTGGCAAATTTATTATAACAATATAATGCCCGTACATTTCGTAACTGTCCCCAAACAAATGACAAAATAAGTGTTCACAAATATCACTGTACGTAGAATAGTAAAACACACATGTGTAATAAATAATTCATTAACCCTACATACCTTTTAAAAAACAGTATGAAGATAAGCACACATTTAATTAAGTTTCTGGCATTTTGCACGGGTTCAGGTGATCGGAATAGCTTAGGTCCTTTTGTCCGAGATATTCTCGGAATCAAGGTATTGAAATTTACTGTGGTTGCATGGAATATAAAAATTAAATTTTGAAGCACGAAAATGAATAATTTAAACTATTACATAAAATCATAATAAACTAAAACAGACCGGTCATTAACTCCAAACCAAAATGAATTATTTAAATATACTTAATACTCCATGTTGAAACCAGCAGTCAAAAGGAATGGTCAAATCCACATGTAGACCCATGTCCAACCACCTTTGCCTGTGTGTGAGCAAGGAGAAGAGAGCTCCTTTTGAATGGTATGCCACAACTGTCACTGCTTTTCTCTCCGAAGAAAACCTCGCCCGCAGGCGTGGCCTTCTCCGTTGAGTTACACTAATCTCCCGGTAGGGGAAGCAGCATTGCCAGTTCTACTTGCCCGACGACGAGACCCGAGCATCTGGTACACTCCGACGCAAAACTCCTCGTGAATGCAACAAGGAGAATGTGGTGGAGCTTTTAAAATGATAATCGGTATAAGCAAACACCACAAACACCAACCAAATCAATCAACCAACATTTGCCACATCTGCCATTTCAGGATATCAGATTCTCAATTATATCTTAAACAAATAGCATTGACTAAAATTTATTATTTTCTTCTAAAGTTCCTAACTGCCCACCGATAGAAGACAAATTTAGTACAAGAACTTTCACTTCTCTCTCTTCAGCCATTGTTTACAATAATTAATGTAATGTTACTAATGAAGAACTTTTGCATAGCATATTAAGTAATTAAAATTGATACATATATCACAGCAGAAACTGAGTTCCAGCATGAAACTAATATGGAGTTCCAGTGCATTCCTCATTGTAAACCTTGGTTTGGTTTGTTGTGATGGCCACAAGGGTGTACCGAATACTTTTATTTGTAATCAATTTTTTTCTACTTCTTCTTCCTCTAACTTTTGTAATGATCCTGCGAGGTCATCACAATTATTTAGTTTCTGAGTGTATTATTCCATGTTAATTGCTAATTCTGTCAATTTTTTTTGTGTTAACCATTCATTGTAAATGGTGATAATGAGGTCAGGTGATCTGTGTTAGCATATTATGCTGAGTTGTAATGTTAATCATGCCCTGCGTGGTCACAAAGAATATGTAATGTTAATCTGATAATTGTATATTAACATGTAGCACACGTTTAATATTATAATATGTATTTATCTTTTCTGCCTTGAGCACGTAGTTCAATCGTCTGCCGTAGAGATGGCCTTGCCTGCTCTAGCATGGTTCCACATACTTCACGTGAACGGTGCTAGAGGCGCTACTTGAATCGAGGCTATATAACCAGCCACGGAGCAGATTTTCTTGAGTTGGCTTTCAGGTCGGCTCACGATAAGATCTCTCTTACAAAACTGACCTGGAAGAAGGAGCACTCCGCTATTGCGAGAGGCCAAGCATCCTAAGGAAGGAAGGAAGGAAGGTGCTCTCTGCTCTTGCGAGAGGCCAAAAACCCTAGAGAAGTTGTCCTCCACCTGCGGGTGAGAGAAGCTGCACTCTGCCTTCCAGCGAGAGAGATTGAACTCTGCCTCTGGCAAGAGAACCCACTCCACTTTTGAGTGAGAGATACCCCACTCTGCCTATTGGCGAGAGAGATTAAACTCCACTTTAGAGTGAGAGGACCTGCTCCTCTTGCTGCGAGAGGTTTCCTCCCCTATCAACCTGCAGCACCCTGCCAGGGTAGTGTGGCATTGGGTTTCTAGGCAACCGCTCATAAGGTATATTTACAGGTCAGATAAAGTTCTACGGTTATCGTGAGGGTGACCCAAATAGATGCCCCTTGCTCCCCGAAAGCCAACAGTTCCCTGTAAAAGTCTACAGCTACAGAAGTCGGCACTAGTAAAGGATTGCACTTTCCTGACGTTTGTTGGAGCTAATGATATGACTCCAGAGGGCAGCAACAGCAGTGTACATGTTCCCAGTTTACGGCCGTTTACAGAAGCCATTCTCCTCCCATTGTGTGGCAATATATTGGCCAAGTGAGTGTAATATCATACATGGGCGTGTGCTAAACTTACAATGTTTACAGTTGCATAAGTGTATCCAGCTACAGTTATTAAACTTTCTCCAACTTTAGACAGTGTACTTTTACCCGAACCCTGAGTGTAAATGGAATCTCATGCCCCGACTAGTTAAAAGGTTAGCATCATGGGTAATCTTGAGACAATAGTAGTGAGAGAGAGTAATGCCGGTGCATATTTCGTGCCAGACACTGTTTCACTTTCAATATTGGGAGGTACAATGTATACATTTCACCTCCACTAAAAGCCTTGTCATTGTGGAAAAAAAGTGATTTCTTCTCTCTGCGACAATTAGTTCTGGAGCCAGTGGTGGTGATTAAGGGTGGGCGAGGGGGGCAGTTGCCCTCTCCCAGTTTTTGCCACTTTTGCCTCCTCAGTATGCTAAATCATATGTAAATGTACTATCTGTGCACCCGCCACAGTTTTGGCACCTTCCCCCCACCCTCCCCCAGTTTTGGGACTCAATCGCCACCACTGTCTGGAGCTATGATCTTTTTTGTACATTGCAGTAAGTTTGAAAAACTCGTGCTTTCAAAGTCCGGTCCAAGGAGACTATGTATGTGTATGAGGCTCTGTCCACTAAAATTAATAGTGACACTTGAAATACTAAAAATATTGAACTTGTGCTAATCCTTCTCTCTCTATTTTTAATACATTTGTCTTATTCTCATTTATTTTATTGATAAAGTATTGTCCATTTTCACAGATTTTTTTGTAGGATTACTTGCGAATGTGCAAAAAAGTATTGAAGAGTTTAGACACAATTACCACTTTCACTTTCCAAATTCCTGCCTTGAATTTTCCCATCATTGGTTTAAATTCTAGAAGAAGAACATTGTTCATCAATATTACAAACAAGTATGGTGATGAAGTATTGAATTGTTGTTGTTTTAAGTCCACTTGGTGCACAGATAGGCTAACCAGTATTGGATCTACAGTTTAAAGTTGGATTGAAACCACTGTGCATTATACCTGTACCAGGTATCGAGCCCAGGATCCCTTGATTACAAGACAGCGATGTTACCACTATGCCATCGGGTAGGCCGGTGATGATATATCACATGGACTTACTCTTGTGGATATAAATTAATCTGATGTATTATTGCCAGTTCTAACATAACATTTGTTCATTTTGTACAGACTTTGTTTGGCTCTGTCAGCTTTCCGTTTATATTATTTTTATTTAGTGTTTGCTTCCATGTTACCCCATGGAAGACTTTTTCCACTATTATGAAGCATAGTTACATATATTTTTTTACTTTATTATATAATATAATATAATCTAAATGTCAATATTGAACATGGTCTAAATCAGATCTGTGTGTTAATCTGTTCACCATAAATCTGGACTATGCTTTACTTGATGTGATGAGAAAGGAGCTACCCATAGATGTCTGGAAGGGGGGCAATGTGGGGGCATTCCCCCCCCCCCCTGGGAAATGAATGTCAACCTTTAAGGTATATATTTCACACATAATTTCATTCCAGTCACTGTAATTTATGTTAATTATTATGAGGGCATGGAAGGAACATGTTAATTCAGAGTGAAGCAGTGTTTCTTGAGGAGGCATCACAATTATGAGGGAAAATATGCCTCCCCTGCCCCCCCCCCCCTACATCCTGGAAAATAATTACTTTGCTTGCCCCTCCCTGGAAAAAAAAATCCTTCCATCGTCTGTAGAGCAACCTCTATGATATTTACCTTCCGTTATCACCTGTCTCATGTATGGGTATTAGTATTAATACTTCCCAGCCCTTCACTGCCTTCCTTTCCTGCGATGCCATATTTTGTCCTGGGAAGCAAATCTTCTCCTTTCTTTCCCATATATTTAATCCTTTCTGGTGCAATGCCACCATGTCTGGCAACCTTTTCTAATTGGTCTTCAATTACTTCTTCACTGTCCTTTAGTAGTTCCTGGAAGTATAATCTGTTTTTTCATATTTTTTTTAGAATTTTTCAGTAACTTTTTATTTTCATTACACAGTGCAACCCCGATTTTATGTTCTCAGATCTTATGTTTTCCCACATTGTACATTCAATTTTTTTGGTCCCAACATAGAAAAATGTTTTGAAGTTTTCCTGAATTTTACATTTTCTTGCATTTTAAGCATTTTCAGTTTTGTTCCATGAAAAACGTAAAAACTAGGTTCCATGTTTCTCAAAAATTCATAGAATTTTTTTTCCCTCAATATAATTGTGCTCCATACTTATTCCATACTCCTCAAATTTCCTTTTTTCATTACTTGAAACACTTGCTTCACTTTAACTTTTTGTGTTCAATTTCTCTAATATGTTAAAGGTAACTAGTGAAATATTTCTTTTCCATTTTCTTTTCTTTTCTTTTCTTTTCTTTTATCTTGCATTAAATTTTTGATGTCCTCCAATCAGTTATCTTCTCAGTTGCTACTCTAGGAAGCAACTTGTTCAGCTGCAGTTTCCCATTTTCCACTTATACTAAAGTAAAGAAAGCTAAGTCCTCAACTGTGTGCTACAATGCCAGGAGTCTCAGGTTCCAATCCCAGCGTGGGCATTGATGCTTGTGAGTGTCAATTCATCTATTTCATCATATCATCACTCATCCCCATCTTCGCAAATTAGCCAAAAATGGCACCAAAGTGAAGTAAAATAAAACAAATCAATCAATCAGTCACTTGTTACAGCATTTAACTCCTAATCAGATTCTCTATTTTCTTCAATGTTTTTGGACATTTTTCACACTTTAATTCGTATACTTTAATAATATGCTTTCTTTGTATAGTTTTATCTTCTTTCTCTTATTTCTTTTTGTCTTCTCATACAACATGGTCATATCAAATAATATTAGAATTTTATGATCACTTTTCATCTGACTACCATGCGAGAGACCCAGGTTCGATCCCTGGGAGGGGGGGGGGGGAGAACCGGGACTTTTTCAACCTGTTCAAGTGGCTCCGGCACCCACCCAGCATCGTATAAAGTGGGTACCTGGAAGAAACTCTGTGGAGTAAAGGTGGCCAAGGGCATGGTGCTGATCACATCACCCCAAGCTCGGCTGAGATCAAGAAAGTGTGGGGTCCTAACCCCACACTCCCTATACACCTTCTTGGCATGGTGCAAAGCACAGGGGAGCACTTTACTTTACTTTTTATGATCACTTTTGTCGATTTCATCTGTGATACATTTTTCATCTCTCTCTGCCCAGAGCTTTCCAGATGGTGTTGTCACTTAAAATTTTGCCTTTTCATCAAGAGGTCCTGGGTTCAATCCCCAGTGGAGGCACTTTGAACAGTGGTTCAAAATTCAGTTTCATGTCTAAATTCAGCACTGTTTACTCTGTTTGGCCTATTCTGAGCATAAAGTGGATGAAAATAACACCCTCTCCCCCCTCCCCTCTCTCCCCCTCCCCTCTCTCCCTCTCTCTCCCTCTCTCTCTCACCCTCTCTCCCCTCTCCCTCCCTCTCCACAATAATGTAATTTATTATAGTTTTTCCATTTCTACTTGGTTCACTTCAATTCATTTATAAATATGGTGTATCTGATAGATAAGCTATTTATTATATAGAGTTCTGTCATTTTTCCCCCAGTGTTGGTATGGTTTTTTTCTACTCACGTTTCTGGCAATATTTGGTTGGTTAATCATTATAATGTGTATGAATTGTAATTAGATGAGATGAATGAAGGGAAAATCATAAAGAAATATGTACAAGTTGCTGGTCAATGAACCAGTGCTTTGTCTGCCTGCAAGAATTCAGTTTCTAGTGTATACTATGTGGAAGACAGGTTAACATTTTATTGTTCTTCTCATCTTGTTTTTCTAAAACTTTTTATCAGTATTTCCAACTTCAGTATTCTTATCTCAAAGGCAATTACTTCTTTATCTGTGTCTTTAATACTTCTTTATTATATTTCGTAAATTGATTTTTATTGTTTGAGGTTTCATCTAATTCCCGACATATACTGTTACTAAAGTTAATTCTAAATCTGTTCTAAAAGTGTCTAATCATTGGTCTTTCATTTGTAGATTTCCATTCCTTTCCTTTCTGTCCTTCTGTATTATACATGCCATTCCAACTCTTGCTCTTTCTTGTGTTGTGACCCCCACTATACATGAGTAGAAAATTTTCATTGGGTACTTCCATTGCATTTCTTCTTTGTTTCTATCAATGTCAAGTATTAACTTTTGTTTCCCTAATATCTCTTACTAAATTTTGTTCTTTCCCTTTTTGGTATCTTACATTCCAATTCCAACAGTTATTCTTGCCAATTCGTTAGCTTTATGATCTGTCTTGCCTTCTTGTTTGTCTTCTTACAATCATTACTGTTTTGAATGTGCATAGGATTGGCATGCAGCATTCTAGCCCAGTGGAGGGACTCACTCACTTTTGGCTGCTCTTCTCTTGTTATGTTTTAAAGTGTGTGTCTCTACCTGTAAGCCTCCTCCTCTTCATTCATCCTTGTTACCAGCAAAGGCAGTTAGATTTTACAGGCATTTTGGCTAAATATTTCAAATAATTGATTACTACTACATTTGTAGGAATTTTGGTAAATAAAAGTTTTGGTGCTAGAAGCATTAAATGATGTGGTCTGGTAAGGAAATTATTGTCCGCATTTTAAAAATGGATTTGGGTAAACATATTAAGATTTTCCTTTATTTACAGGCAGGTGGTTATGTACAAGGCATTCCTGTGATCTATGTGGCAATAGAGTAGTTCAGATGTGTCATCAGTGTCCAAAATCCTACTGCAAGCAGCATAAGAAGCCTTACAAAACTCTCTCATCTTGCAGAGATCATGAATAAGGTAAGCAATTTGTATATTTTGAGTTAACCCCTCAAGCCGGTTCGACGTACACGTATACGTCCCGTGTATTAGTGACGAAATGGTGCATATTCTGCCATCTGTTGTTTTCCCATATGAATTAAAACGCATGTAACTCAAGAGTAGACTGCAATGTTTTGCTGTCTGTTGGTTTGCTTCCAAATACATGAAATTATATGCGATTGCATCACTTTATTATGTGAAAAGAACAGCTGAGCAATGGCGTCGAACGAGCGGGTAAAGGGAATCGAAGCGGACGAAATTGGTGCATTTTTAGAGGAAAGTTACAGTGAAGGTTCAATTTATTCATTTCTATCTACAAGTGAAAGTGATGTAAACTATGCAGAACAGGAAGTAGATAGTGTCAATGATAGTGAAAGCGAATTAGATGGCATTACATCCTCACCTGTTGCGTCATCGAATGTAACCTGGAACTGGAAAGAAGTTGACAACTCTTTCAAAGCAAATAAACTTGCATTTTGTGGATTGTGCGGTCCCCAAAAAGCAGTGAATAATGTTCTTGATGCCTTTTTGTTGTTTTTTGACAAACAAGTTGTACAACTCATTGTCGGAGAAAATTACTTATATGCCGACACTTGTATTCAACATTGCACATTGAAACCACGTTCATGAATGCGCAAATGGCAACCAGTTACCGTGGAAGAAATATATCTTCTTCTGGGAATATTTATGCTTATGAGTATAGTTCAAAAGTGTTTATTGGTGTTCAGATAGTGAAGTAGGACTGTGTTTCGAAGCATATTTTAAATTGTTCCACACAACGTTGGACTTCTAAACTAACAAGAACACAAGACAGAAGGAGTACTTTGTAAACGCAACATGTAATTTTTTTATTTTTATTATTATTTTTGTTATTATAGTATAAATGTCATTATTTATACATTTTTGTGTAGTGTGAAGTTTCGTTTACAAGTCCTGAAAATTTCATTGTAATTGAGCAAATGGCTTTTAAGATATGTTCAATTTTGTGACATTATGCGAAAATTGCTGTTTTGGTGATTTAAAATTACCGCCTCTTGCATCGGCTGATGGGTATTTAACTCCCGGCTTGAAGGGTTAAAATTAAATTAACCTTTAGCAGACCAATCCTCCCATATCTGCTACCTCTCTTGTGAACCAATCTTCCAGGTGTGTACTTTTCAAACTTGCCATGATGTACAATTCTCCAAGAGTTACCTGACCACCCTGAAATATTTCTTAGTCCAAAAATCGTTTACGTGGCAACACAGCTCTTGAGCAACAACAGGGAGTAGCTGACTTTGTTGGAGTTCCCTTTACTAGACGAGAAACACCGTGGTGAAGGATTTTCATTCTTGCTTATAATGTGAAGTCCGAAAGTATATTCAGTCAACATAGTAACATGTTCTCTTCCAGGGTGGTTTCACCAATTTTGCCTCGTGCATCAAAGTGGTTATTGGACTTTATTTTGCAAATTTGAAAATTTCGCTTTTCTTTTCCATGTAAAAAATAGGACAACCAAAATGCTTTTATGTACGCTTGACTCCCCACACATTGTCGGTCATACCTTATGTGCATCATCATGACTGATGGCATGCTAGGAACAACAAAGTCAAGCCAGATGTTTTAGTCGTAATGACCAACATGGCGTGATTGGTGTGTTCCCGTTTCGGCCATTTTGACCAATCTGGCAGAGAATGTGTTAATAGAGAGAAAAAAAATGGGGAAATTAAGTATGTGACATTAGAGAATACTTGTAATTTGTCATGTTAAAATTAATGGAAAGAGATACTAAGTTTGAACACAAAGATACATAATTGTGGATAGTTTAGGCAAAAAAATATTGAACAATGCCTTGCAAAGCACTGTTCAATGAGCAAAAATTAATATTTTCCACAGTTTGAAGTGATAATGTGTATGTCACATAGCAAAAGGGTAGCTTGTGCAATCACCAACATGTTTCAAGACATTTGCTACCAGTGATGATATAGAGCAGTTCGTAAAATGCTTGCATGAGAGTTCTATTTTTCCAAGGAATTAAGGATCGTGGGTTCAAATCCAAACACTCCCAAGTTTCTTTCTTGTAAGTATGGTATTAAATGAAGTACATTGAGTACAATGTATAGTAATTAAATAATTAGTTTTGGAAAGTTTACAACAATTAATTTGGTGTTGACTTTGATGATTGTTTCCATCTGGTCAGCTTTTTTTTACACCAGAAGCCCCAGATATAAAATTCAAAGTTGAGATTTATTTCAATGCATTAAGTTTCCACTCCATCTAGATATCCTAGATGTGAAAAGCCTGTAATTATTTTGTAAATAATTGCCTCTTAATATGAGAAGCACCTTCAGTGTTTTATGTATGCAATTTTTTCTTGATTTTCTTTTCATTTTAGCAAATTGAATAACTTGGTATAGCACAGGAACATATATTAAGCAGCTGCCACTGCATTGTAGTTACTTTATTCATAATTATTTGTAAATTTTCTTTATTTGCTCTACTCTTCTGTCACTTTTATAATTAAATAATTGCAGCTATGAGGATCAATAATGATTAGATGAAATTAATGATGAGACACTCCTAAAGAGGCAGCCATGATCCATGGCCAGGTTGGAACCACCAGCTGGAACCTAAAGTGGAGAGATTTACTATTGGATTAAAAATATATGGATACTTGAGTTTGCTGTTTTTTTTACACTCTGAAATTCTATAAATAAAAAACTTGTGCTCCTATCTTGATGAAATTTTAATATGGTGCAGACAGAATCCAAACCATTGTGTCCCTCCACTGAGCATGGCATGGTGTTAACAGCAGAATACGCATCTTAATTTCTTCCACACAGAAACTTGCTTCATTCATATCCAATGTTAGTTTGTTAGCCAACTTCCATGGCGGAGTGGTTAGAACTGCACACTAAGATGTCAGGAGTCTTGGGTTCCAATTCCAGCCTGGGCATGGATGTCCATTCATCAATTTCATCACTCATCCTCGCCTTCACAATTAGAGAAAATTGGCAGAAAAGTAAAATAAAATAAATTAAATTAATCAATCAATCAACCACGTGATGTTAGATTTGTATATTGGGAATGCATCTAACTCCACTGAACTTTTTCACCATTCTGTGACAATGATTGGAAAATTCCTACTACATAACTACTCAGTCCTGGGTTCTCTTTCCATGAAATGGGCCTGAAATATGAATCTCAAGATATCCTGGCACATAATTTACTTCACTGAAATATTCGTCTGAATCATCTTTCTCATCAATCAACTCCTTGTGGGGCCCACAACACAATATCAGAGAAAAATTCATTTGAAACCTTGTCTTGAAACCCAGGATACTATAATATGTCTGCATTTCATCTAGCATTATGTGATGAGTCTCCACTCATGATATGTTAGTGCATAATGAAATACAGGAAATTCACTACTAAACCAAGAATTTGGCAACACTCTTTTCCACAAAAACAATGATATTTTTACTTCAGCTGTACACAACAATGGAGGTTGATTATTTGTAATACTACATTAGGGAGTTTTTAGACAAGAACAACAAGGCAGCAAACTACAAGTGTTACTTGGAAGTGAACCCTCAGTAATAAATGCAACTTTTCAAATAGAAGCATCACCGCCAGGTACATGTGTCGCTGTTGCTCAGAATGGGCAATCTCGGAATGAGCCACTTTCTCAATACGTGCATTGTGTCACCTCTGTCAGTTGTTTGCCTATGCACAGTGAATGTTTGCTTACAGACTGTCACTTTTCACTTCGGTGTGAACCCTCATTGTTGTGAGTGGCATGTTGCATGTCATAGGTCACATGTCATGCATCACTTGCCACTTGTTGATTGTCACTTTGATCCAAAATCTTCCTTACAGTGAAATTGCAAAGTTTGACTGAACAAAGTTGAAAAAAAATAGTGATATGAGAGACACAAAGAAACTTCCTCTGACATATTTGTTATACCCATTCCCCCCAGCATCCTCATTTGAGAACACTTGAATTTACTCTTATATATATAAAAAAAATAGGCTAATGTCAGATAGAAAACACAACTAGGTAAGTAATGCTTTGTATTGTTCTTTGTAAACATAGTTTGTTTAAAGTTTTGCATTTAAAATTCAATAAATTTTATGTTGTAAATGGCCATCAAGCCACATTCAGTTCAAATTATTGACAATGTAATATACTAGAGAAGATATGAAAGAAAAAAATATTTTTTAAAGATTAGTCTAATTAACATGAAAGAGCAATAATGATTGCAAAAATGGAGAAGGTGAAGTGTCAACATAATGTGAAACCTAGTGTCCTCAAATGAGGATGATGGACGTTAATGGATTAAAAACTTTTTAAAAAAAAAAATTAGCATATATAAACAGAAACCATAAAAATGTGGGTATTCATTGTAGGGATGGCCAGAACCGGATCCGGTACTTTTGGATCCGGATCCAGTACTTTCGGATCCGGAATTTTTGGATCCGGATCCATTTTGCCATCCCACATGCGCTTCTTTGGAAAGTAAGAATGTGTTTATAACACATTGTTACCTGCTAATACACACACACACACACACAACCACACGCACACACACACACACACACACACACACACACACACACACACACACACACACACATATATATATATATATATATATATATATATATACATACAGGGTGGCTCAATAAGTCACTTAACACCCCCCGGTATAAGGCCACTGCAGCGCGCAACATGGAAATGGTGATGACCAATCATTATCAGGCCAAGGGGGAACCACATTGCCGACACCCGCAGGGTCGGCGGCCATCTTGATGTACGCCATCTTGAATTCAACTTCAGAATTTTAAATGGGAAGGGGGTCGTATGACATATCAAAATGGGCTAGAATTTCACGAGAAATGCAATGGTGAAGGTTTTTTCGACGTATCTTTAACCAGTAAAAAGTTATGACTGAATTCTTGTACCAATTAGCTCCTTTTCGAGGTGTTAGAAAAATGCCTTAAAATTTGTTTAGCACATCGGTAATGCATCGAGATCAAAGTGACATCTATCGAGAGACGTTCGCATGCCATTGCACATTATTTTAATCGGATACATCCATGAAGAGCTGCTCATTATGAATGGTTGTCGCGAACAATTTACAGTGTGACGCTTCCATTGAATTAAAAGTCCTTCGCAGTGACAAGGCTAATGTTTATGTTCAGAAGGAAGTTCATAAACAGAATATGTGACCCTTGTCATCTGATAACTAACTTTGGACAAAAACTGGTTCATAACGTTCCCATAAGTGTTCTGGCGTTCTTCCCTATTGAAAAAACTCTGTAAAAAGTACCAACAACAGGGAGTAGCTGACTTTGTTGGAGTTCCCTTTACTAGACGAGAAACACCGTGGTGAAGGATTTTCATTCTTGCTTATAATGTGAAGTCCGAAAGTATATTCAGTCAACATAGTAACATGTTCTCTTCCAGGGTGGTTTCACCAATTTTGCCTCGTGCATCAAAGTGGTTATTGGACTTTATTTTGCAAATTTGAAAATTTCGCTTTTCTTTTCCATGTAAAAAATAGGACAACCAAAATGCTTTTATGTACGCTTGACTCCCCACACATTGTCGGTCATACCTTATGTGCATCATCATGACTGATGGCATGCTAGGAACAACAAAGTCAAGCCAGATGTTTTAGTCGTAATGACCAACATGGCGTGATTGGTGTGTTCCCGTTTCGGCCATTTTGACCAATCTGGCAGAGAATGTGTTAATAGAGAGAAAAAAAATGGGGAAATTAAGTATGTGACATTAGAGAATACTTGTAATTTGTCATGTTAAAATTAATGGAAAGAGATACTAAGTTTGAACACAAAGATACATAATTGTGGATAGTTTAGGCAAAAAAATATTGAACAATGCCTTGCAAAGCACTGTTCAATGAGCAAAAATTAATATTTTCCACAGTTTGAAGTGATAATGTGTATGTCACATAGCAAAAGGGTAGCTTGTGCAATCACCAACATGTTTCAAGACATTTGCTACCAGTGATGATATAGAGCAGTTCGTAAAATGCTTGCATGAGAGTTCTATTTTTCCAAGGAATTAAGGATCGTGGGTTCAAATCCAAACACTCCCAAGTTTCTTTCTTGTAAGTATGGTATTAAATGAAGTACATTGAGTACAATGTATAGTAATTAAATAATTAGTTTTGGAAAGTTTACAACAATTAATTTGGTGTTGACTTTGATGATTGTTTCCATCTGGTCAGCTTTTTTTTACACCAGAAGCCCCAGATATAAAATTCAAAGTTGAGATTTATTTCAATGCATTAAGTTTCCACTCCATCTAGATATCCTAGATGTGAAAAGCCTGTAATTATTTTGTAAATAATTGCCTCTTAATATGAGAAGCACCTTCAGTGTTTTATGTATGCAATTTTTTCTTGATTTTCTTTTCATTTTAGCAAATTGAATAACTTGGTATAGCACAGGAACATATATTAAGCAGCTGCCACTGCATTGTAGTTACTTTATTCATAATTATTTGTAAATTTTCTTTATTTGCTCTACTCTTCTGTCACTTTTATAATTAAATAATTGCAGCTATGAGGATCAATAATGATTAGATGAAATTAATGATGAGACACTCCTAAAGAGGCAGCCATGATCCATGGCCAGGTTGGAACCACCAGCTGGAACCTAAAGTGGAGAGATTTACTATTGGATTAAAAATATATGGATACTTGAGTTTGCTGTTTTTTTTACACTCTGAAATTCTATAAATAAAAAACTTGTGCTCCTATCTTGATTAAATTTTAATATGGTGCAGACAGAATCCAAACCATTGTGTCCCTCCACTGAGCATGGCATGGTGTTAACAGCAGAATACGCATCTTAATTTCTTCCACACAGAAACTTGCTTCATTCATATCCAATGTTAGTTTGTTAGCCAACTTCCATGGCGGAGTGGTTAGAACTGCACACTAAGATGTCAGGAGTCTTGGGTTCCAATTCCAGCCTGGGCATGGATGTCCATTCATCAATTTCATCACTCATCCTCGCCTTCACAATTAGAGAAAATTGGCAGAAAAGTAAAATAAAATAAATTAAATTAATCAATCAATCAACCACGTGATGTTAGATTTGTATATTGGGAATGCATCTAACTCCACTGAACTTTTTCACCATTCTGTGACAATGATTGGAAAATTCCTACTACATAACTACTCAGTCCTGGGTTCTCTTTCCATGAAATGGGCCTGAAATATGAATCTCAAGATATCCTGGCACATAATTTACTTCACTGAAATATTCGTCTGAATCATCTTTCTCATCAATCAACTCCTTGTGGGGCCCACAACACAATATCAGAGAAAAATTCATTTGAAACCTTGTCTTGAAACCCAGGATACTATAATATGTCTGCATTTCATCTAGCATTATGTGATGAGTCTCCACTCATGATATGTTAGTGCATAATGAAATACAGGAAATTCACTACTAAACCAAGAATTTGGCAACACTCTTTTCCACAAAAACAATGATATTTTTACTTCAGCTGTACACAACAATGGAGGTTGATTATTTGTAATACTACATTAGGGAGTTTTTAGACAAGAACAACAAGGCAGCAAACTACAAGTGTTACTTGGAAGTGAACCCTCAGTAATAAATGCAACTTTTCAAATAGAAGCATCACCGCCAGGTACATGTGTCGCTGTTGCTCAGAATGGGCAATCTCGGAATGAGCCACTTTCTCAATACGTGCATTGTGTCACCTCTGTCAGTTGTTTGCCTATGCACAGTGAATGTTTGCTTACAGACTGTCACTTTTCACTTCGGTGTGAACCCTCATTGTTGTGAGTGGCATGTTGCATGTCATAGGTCACATGTCATGCATCACTTGCCACTTGTTGATTGTCACTTTGATCCAAAATCTTCCTTACAGTGAAATTGCAAAGTTTGACTGAACAAAGTTGAAAAAAAATAGTGATATGAGAGACACAAAGAAACTTCCTCTGACATATTTGTTATACCCATTCCCCCCAGCATCCTCATTTGAGAACACTTGAATTTACTCTTATATATATAAAAAAAATAGGCTAATGTCAGATAGAAAACACAACTAGGTAAGTAATGCTTTGTATTGTTCTTTGTAAACATAGTTTGTTTAAAGTTTTGCATTTAAAATTCAATAAATTTTATGTTGTAAATGGCCATCAAGCCACATTCAGTTCAAATTATTGACAATGTAATATACTAGAGAAGATATGAAAGAAAAAAATATTTTTTAAAGATTAGTCTAATTAACATGAAAGAGCAATAATGATTGCAAAAATGGAGAAGGTGAAGTGTCAACATAATGTGAAACCTAGTGTCCTCAAATGAGGATGATGGACGTTAATGGATTAAAAACTTTTTAAAAAAAAAAATTAGCATATATAAACAGAAACCATAAAAATGTGGGTATTCATTGTAGGGATGGCCAGAACCGGATCCGGTACTTTTGGATCCGGATCCAGTACTTTCGGATCCGGAATTTTTGGATCCGGATCCATTTTGCCATCCCACATGCGCTTCTTTGGAAAGTAAGAATGTGTTTATAACACATTGTTACCTGCTAATACACACACACACACACACAACCACACGCACACACACACACACACACACACACACACACACACACACACACACACACACACACACATATATATATATATATATATATATATATATATATACATACAGGGTGGCTCAATAAGTCACTTAACACCCCCCGGTATAAGGCCACTGCAGCGCGCAACATGGAAATGGTGATGACCAATCATTATCAGGCCAAGGGGGAACCACATTGCCGACACCCGCAGGGTCGGCGGCCATCTTGATGTACGCCATCTTGAATTCAACTTCAGAATTTTAAATGGGAAGGGGGTCGTATGACATATCAAAATGGGCTAGAATTTCACGAGAAATGCAATGGTGAAGGTTTTTTCGACGTATCTTTAACCAGTAAAAAGTTATGACTGAATTCTTGTACCAATTAGCTCCTTTTCGAGGTGTTAGAAAAATGCCTTAAAATTTGTTTAGCACATCGGTAATGCATCGAGATCAAAGTGACATCTAGGGAGAGACGTTCGCATGCCATTGCACATTATTTTAATCGGATACATCCATGAAGAGCTGCTCATTATGAATGGTTGTCGCGAACAATTTACAGTGTGACGCTTCCATTGAATTAAAAGTCCTTCGCAGTGACAAGGCTAATGTTTATGTTCAGAAGGAAGTTCATAAACAGAATATGTGACCCTTGTCATCTGATAACTAACTTTGGACAAAAACTGGTTCATAACGTTCCCATAAGTGTTCTGGCGTTCTTCCCTATTGAAAAAACTCTGTAAAAAGTACCAACAACAGGGAGTAGCTGACTTTGTTGGAGTTCCCTTTACTAGACGAGAAACACCGTGGTGAAGGATTTTCATTCTTGCTTATAATGTGAAGTCCGAAAGTATATTCAGTCAACATAGTAACATGTTCTCTTCCAGGGTGGTTTCACCAATTTTGCCTCGTGCATCAAAGTGGTTATTGGACTTTATTTTGCAAATTTGAAAATTTCGCTTTTCTTTTCCATGTAAAAAATAGGACAACCAAAATGCTTTTATGTACGCTTGACTCCCCACACATTGTCGGTCATACCTTATGTGCATCATCATGACTGATGGCATGCTAGGAACAACAAAGTCAAGCCAGATGTTTTAGTCGTAATGACCAACATGGCGTGATTGGTGTGTTCCCGTTTCGGCCATTTTGACCAATCTGGCAGAGAATGTGTTAATAGAGAGAAAAAAAATGGGGAAATTAAGTATGTGACATTAGAGAATACTTGTAATTTGTCATGTTAAAATTAATGGAAAGAGATACTAAGTTTGAACACAAAGATACATAATTGTGGATAGTTTAGGCAAAAAAATATTGAACAATGCCTTGCAAAGCACTGTTCAATGAGCAAAAATTAATATTTTCCACAGTTTGAAGTGATAATGTGTATGTCACATAGCAAAAGGGTAGCTTGTGCAATCACCAACATGTTTCAAGACATTTGCTACCAGTGATGATATAGAGCAGTTCGTAAAATGCTTGCATGAGAGTTCTGTTTTTCCAAGGAATTAAGGATCGTGGGTTCAAATCCAAACACTCCCAAGTTTCTTTCTTGTAAGTATGGTATTAAATGAAGTACATTGAGTACAATGTATAGTAATTAAATAATTAGTTTTGGAAAGTTTACAACAATTAATTTGGTGTTGACTTTGATGATTGTTTCCATCTGGTCAGCTTTTTTTTACACCAGAAGCCCCAGATATAAAATTCAAAGTTGAGATTTATTTCAATGCATTAAGTTTCCACTCCATCTAGATATCCTAGATGTGAAAAGCCTGTAATTATTTTGTAAATAATTGCCTCTTAATATGAGAAGCACCTTCAGTGTTTTATGTATGCAATTTTTTCTTGATTTTCTTTTCATTTTAGCAAATTGAATAACTTGGTATAGCACAGGAACATATATTAAGCAGCTGCCACTGCATTGTAGTTACTTTATTCATAATTATTTGTAAATTTTCTTTATTTGCTCTACTCTTCTGTCACTTTTATAATTAAATAATTGCAGCTATGAGGATCAATAATGATTAGATGAAATTAATGATGAGACACTCCTAAAGAGGCAGCCATGATCCATGGCCAGGTTGGAACCACCAGCTGGAACCTAAAGTGGAGAGATTTACTATTGGATTAAAAATATATGGATACTTGAGTTTGCTGTTTTTTTTACACTCTGAAATTCTATAAATAAAAAACTTGTGCTCCTATCTTGATTAAATTTTAATATGGTGCAGACAGAATCCAAACCATTGTGTCCCTCCACTGAGCATGGCATGGTGTTAACAGCAGAATACGCATCTTAATTTCTTCCACACAGAAACTTGCTTCATTCATATCCAATGTTAGTTTGTTAGCCAACTTCCATGGCGGAGTGGTTAGAACTGCACACTAAGATGTCAGGAGTCTTGGGTTCCAATTCCAGCCTGGGCATGGATGTCCATTCATCAATTTCATCACTCATCCTCGCCTTCACAATTAGAGAAAATTGGCAGAAAAGTAAAATAAAATAAATTAAATTAATCAATCAATCAACCACGTGATGTTAGATTTGTATATTGGGAATGCATCTAACTCCACTGAACTTTTTCACCATTCTGTGACAATGATTGGAAAATTCCTACTACATAACTACTCAGTCCTGGGTTCTCTTTCCATGAAATGGGCCTGAAATATGAATCTCAAGATATCCTGGCACATAATTTACTTCACTGAAATATTCGTCTGAATCATCTTTCTCATCAATCAACTCCTTGTGGGGCCCACAACACAATATCAGAGAAAAATTCATTTGAAACCTTGTCTTGAAACCCAGGATACTATAATATGTCTGCATTTCATCTAGCATTATGTGATGAGTCTCCACTCATGATATGTTAGTGCATAATGAAATACAGGAAATTCACTACTAAACCAAGAATTTGGCAACACTCTTTTCCACAAAAACAATGATATTTTTACTTCAGCTGTACACAACAATGGAGGTTGATTATTTGTAATACTACATTAGGGAGTTTTTAGACAAGAACAACAAGGCAGCAAACTACAAGTGTTACTTGGAAGTGAACCCTCAGTAATAAATGCAACTTTTCAAATAGAAGCATCACCGCCAGGTACATGTGTCGCTGTTGCTCAGAATGGGCAATCTCGGAATGAGCCACTTTCTCAATACGTGCATTGTGTCACCTCTGTCAGTTGTTTGCCTATGCACAGTGAATGTTTGCTTACAGACTGTCACTTTTCACTTCGGTGTGAACCCTCATTGTTGTGAGTGGCATGTTGCATGTCATAGGTCACATGTCATGCATCACTTGCCACTTGTTGATTGTCACTTTGATCCAAAATCTTCCTTACAGTGAAATTGCAAAGTTTGACTGAACAAAGTTGAAAACAAATAGTGATATGAGAGACACAAAGAAACTTCCTCTGACATATTTGTTATACCCATTCCCCCCAGCATCCTCATTTGAGAACACTTGAATTTACTCTTATATATATAAAAAAAATAGGCTAATGTCAGATAGAAAACACAACTAGGTAAGTAATGCTTTGTATTGTTCTTTGTAAACATAGTTTGTTTAAAGTTTTGCATTTAAAATTCAATAAATTTTATGTTGTAAATGGCCATCAAGCCACATTCAGTTCAAATTATTGACAATGTAATATACTAGAGAAGATATGAAAGAAAAAAATATTTTTTAAAGATTAGTCTAATTAACATGAAAGAGCAATAATGATTGCAAAAATGGAGAAGGTGAAGTGTCAACATAATGTGAAACCTAGTGTCCTCAAATGAGGATGATGGACGTTAATGGATTAAAAACTTTTTAAAAAAAAAAATTAGCATATATAAACAGAAACCATAAAAATGTGGGTATTCATTGTAGGGATGGCCAGAACCGGATCCGGTACTTTTGGATCCGGATCCAGTACTTTCGGATCCGGAATTTTTGGATCCGGATCCATTTTGCCATCCCACATGCGCTTCTTTGGAAAGTAAGAATGTGTTTATAACACATTGTTACCTGCTAATATACACACACACACACACACAACCACACACACACACACACACACACACACACACACACACACACACACACACACATATATATATATATATATATATATATATATATACATATACATACAGGGTGGCTCAATAAGTCACTTAACACCCCCCGGTATAAGGCCACTGCAGCGCGCAACATGGAAATGGTGATGACCAATCATTATCAGGCCAAGGGGGAACCACATTGCCGACACCCGCAGGGTCGGCGGCCATCTTGATGTACGCCATCTTGAATTCAACTTCAGAATTTTAAATGGGAAGGGGGTCGTATGACATATCAAAATGGGCTAGAATTTCACGAGAAATGCAATGGTGAAGGTTTTTTCGACGTATCTTTAACCAGTAAAAAGTTATGACTGAATTCTTGTACCAATTAGCTCCTTTTCGAGGTGTTAGAAAAATGCCTTAAAATTTGTTTAGCACATCGGTAATGCATCGAGATCAAAGTGACATCTAGGGAGAGACGTTCGCATGCCATTGCACATTATTTTAATCGGATACATCCATGAAGAGCTGCTCATTATGAATGGTTGTCGCGAACAATTTACAGTGTGATGCTTCCATTGAATTAAAAGTCCTTCGCAGTGACAAGGCTAATGTTTATGTTCAGAAGGAAGTTCATAAACAGAATATGTGACCCTTGTCATCTGATAACTAACTTTGGACAAAAACTGGTTCATAACGTTCCCATAAGTGTTCTGGCGTTCTTCCCTATTGAAAAAACTCTGTAAAAAGTACCTTCTTCCATAAGCAAGGATGAAAAAAACTGTTTATTTAACAAATCCAAGTAGCCCTAAGCATTTAAGGTTCTGTTGATGGAAAATTGACTAACCAATCGTGTTCCACACAGCACGTCACACCATTAACTTACCAGCATTAACCATTCAGCTTTGATCTGTCGAAAATGGGTTATCAGATAAAAAGCATCGAATATTCTGTTTATAAACTTCCTTCTGAACATAAACATTAGCCTTGTCACTGTGAAGGACTTTTAATTCAATGGAAGCGTCACACTGTAAATTGTTCGCGACAACCATTCATAATGAGCAGCTCTTCATGAATGTATCCGATTAAAATAATGTGCAATGGCATGGGAACGTCTCTCCCTAGACGTCACTTTGATCTCGATGCATTACCGATGCGCTAAACAAATTTTAAGGCATTTTTCTAACACCTCGAAAAGGAGCTAATTGGTACAAGAATTCAGTCATAACTTTTTACTGGTTAAAGATACGTCGAAAAAACCTTCACCATTGCATTTCTCGTGAAATTCTAGCCCATTTTGATGTCATACGACCGACCCCCTTCCCATTTAAAATTCTGAAGTTGAATTCAAGATGGCGGACATCAAGATGGCCACCGACCGTGTGAGTGGCGTCAATGTGGTTCCCCCTTAACCAGGCAATGATTGGTCATCGCCAATTTCAAATTCCATGCCGCAGTGGCCTTGTACTGAGGGTGTTAAGTGACTTATTGAGCCACCCTGTATATATATAATATACATACATACACACATATATAAAGTGTGTGCGCGCGTGCGTGATTTGTAATTATTCAATACACTTACAAGGGAGGTCTAAGTCTCCCCCTCTGATTTCCATGAAACTTGGCAGGTGTATGGATGGGCCCAAAGGAAGAAATACGTGTTTTTGTGTTTCAGCTAAAAAAAAAACTGTTTTAGGGGGCAAAACCCCCCTCAAAAGTCAAAATGAAGACAAATTGACGTGGGGATCTGACCCCTGTATGCCACTCTGATTCCCATGAAATTTGGCAGGTGTATGGAGGGGCCCAAAGGAAGAAGTATGTGTTTTTGTGTTTCAGCTAAAAAACCGTTTTAGGGGGACCACCCCCCTCAAATGTCAAGATGAGGAGAAATTGAAGTGGGGATCCGACCCCGAAAGCACGTAAATATGGCATAGGAAGAAACAGGGGGCATAGGGCCTCTCTATACACCTGCCAAAATTCATGGAATCGGAGGGGGACACAGGGGTCAGATGATCCCCAATTAAATTTGTCCTCATATTGACATTTGAGGCAGGTTTTGCCCCCTAAAACATTTTTTTAGCAGAAACAAAAAAAAACACGTATTTCTTCCTTTGGGGCCCTCTATATACCTGGGAAGTTTCATGAAAATCGGAGGGGGATCCTTACTTCAATTTGTCCTCATCTTGACATTTGAGGGGGGTTGCCCCCTAAAACAGTTTTTTAGCCGAAACAGAAAAACACATATTTCTTCCCTTGGGCCCGTTTATACATACACCTGCCAAGTTTCATGGAAATCGGAGGGGAACACAGGGGTGAAATGCCCACTTAAATTTGTCCTCATCTTGACATTTGAGGGGGGGTTGCCCCCTAAAACAGTTTTTTAGCCAAAACAGAAAAACACATATTTCTTCCTTTGGGCCCGTTTATACACACACCTGCCAAGTTTCATGGAAATCGGAGGGGAACACAGGAGTGAAATGCCCACTTAAATTTGTCCTCATCTTGACATTTGAGAGGGGTTTTGCCCCCTAAAACAGTTTTCTAGCCGAAGCAAGAAGAAAACGTATTTCTTCCTTTAGGCCCGTTTATACACACACCTGCCAAGTTTTATGGAAATCGGAGGGGAACACAGGGGTCAGATCCCCAGTTCAATTTGTCTTCATCTTGACATTTGAGTGGGTTTTGCCCCGTGAAACCGTTTTTTTAGCTGAAACAAAAAAAAATATGTATTTCTTCCTTTGGGCCTCACTATACACCTGCCAAGTTTCATGGAAATCGGAGGGGGACACTTAGATAACCTCCCTTGTTAGTCTTACACTTTGTAATTATATAACACTGCATACATTATAATGTTTTATTTTAATTTGTAAAACTGTAACTGTAGAAAAATTGTATAATTTTTGTATAACATTTCTATCTTGTTCTACGTGTTAAAGGTTTCATATTGGAATGGAATGTCTCACATTTATGTGTGTTTCCATTTCCAATACATTCGAATGAATACATATTCGTTTCAATGGCATTTACAAAATCTCTGACATTTTATGTTAAACAAGTAAGACTATTTTTGTGCACGAGTGTGTTAGCCGATGTGTAGCAAGTATTTTAGGAACAACACTTGAAAAAAATTATTGTAGGACTAACTAATGAGAAATTTCTTTGTAATCGAAGATCATACCTTTTAAGGTGTGGTAATATTATAATGGGATTAAGATACGAAACTCTCAGATCCGGAACTTACGGATCCGGATCCAGATCCAGAACTTTCAGATCCGGATCCAGATCCGAAACTCTCGGATCCGGATCCATCGGATCCGGTTTTTTCGGATCCGGATCCGTTTGGCCATCCCTAATTCATTGTTCTTTGTAACAGAATTTTGCAGGAAGCAGCTAGAAACAGGGAAGCATACACTTGTGAATGAAGTTGCATGCACCTTCAGACTTGCTATATGACCAATTCTGGTAATAAACTCTTCAAAATTGTTGTTAATTAAATTATAATTTCATACTCTATATGTTTGATTTGGATAATTTTTCCACATTATCATTCATCATGAAAATACATGTTACATGCCCTGCCCACTGAAACCTTCTCAATTTAACCCTTTCCCTGCAGCGGAGCTATATATAGACTCTCCAAAATTGGGACTTTTTGGTGGAGAATCTATATATAGATGGTATTTGAAAATTAACGGTTCTTGTATTGCAGCAAGTTATTTTTAGAGACAACACTGTTTTGTGCTATTATTAGTCTTAGGGGGCTCTTGGCAATCAAAAAATCCATTGTTGATGCTTTCTCAGTTCCTGCAAAATATTTCTTTGCAAAATGGAATTAGAGCCATGGAGGTCTAGTTGGTTGGGTGTCTGATTGCCATGTGGAAATCCTGGGTTCAATTCCTGGGGTGGGTGTTCTGAGGTCGGAATTTTATCAGCCTCTTGCATGGAAGTCAGATGCCGTAACTACTGAGCTACCGCGGCTGTAAATGACTGATAACCAATCTGATATTTCTATAAATAGTTTATGATTTATTGCACATTTATGACATTTGACATTGTTGTTATGAATATAAGGATACAATCCATAGTGCTATTTCTAAAGTAAATTTCTAAATATATAGTTTCTTTTCTAAAACAAAATCCATGCTTAATATTTAGCTCTAATAGTACTTTTTCACCCCCCTCCCCCAATGGCACAGTGATAGAATTGTCACCTTGTAATCAAGGAGTCCCAGGTTTGATACCTGGTGGAGGCACACAGTGGTTCGGATCCTACTTTAAACTAGATCGAGTATGAGTTCGGATTAGCCTTAGTGTGCATAAAGTGGACTTAAGACACCAAATAAATCAATAGTACTTTTTCACATTGCTCACATGACTATTCTCGAGTACACAATGTGCTCCAGATAAACTATGTAGATAGCACACAGTTTCAATCAAGAAATTACAATGATGTTGCTGTGAAGAGACGTGCACATACAAGGTGATTATGGGGCACACTGCACCATCAAGATATTTTTGGGGGTGGGGGGATTTCTTCCCCTTCACATAAAATTCAACATTTACATATTTTTCTAAAATATATGTAAAATGTTTACACCTTAAGTTCACCACATGTAATCCATTAGATGAAGAAAATAAAGTATTTAGGGGAAGGGGAGTTTCTGGATGCAGATATTGAAATTTAAGGTGAACAATGTAGCACTGGACACAAGTTGAATTATGTTATCAATTAGCCATTGCTACTATATAAATAGCAATTTGTAGACTTCTAAGGGAATTATAACAAGTAATGTGCATTATAGGGGGGGGGGGGCAATATCCAGCTCTTATATATTTGGCCTTAAATTGACACATGGATTCTGGGGGGATTGAAAATTAAACATTGGGGGGTGACAATTTATCCAACTCTTCAATATCAGTGTTAAGTCTTAAATTATGGTGGCTATTTTAGTGGAGCTTGAGTATTATAATGGAGGAGGGATGTCCAATTCTTGTTCATTAATCTTGTCACAGACTCTTGAAGAAATTCTGGTTTGGGAACTGAGAATTATTTGTTTTGGAGGAGGCAATATCCACTCTTCAATATGAACAATAAGTCTAAAACTGGCATGGAAATTTTGGTGGGATGATTGAGTATTATATTTAAGGGGGGATATGAAGTTCTCAATAATGTGTTAAATCTTAGACTGTAAACGGAGTTCTGTAGTTGGGAAATGTTTGAATATTATATTTTGGGACTATATTTAGCAATATGGTATCGACACGTTTTAGGTGCCAAACATGTAAAAAGAGAAGCTGGAAAAGAGTAAATATCATGGGATCCTAAGGAAGTATTGACACCCCATTACATTAATATTCTTGAAAACATGCAAAATATTGTATGTAAAAATGTTCATGCTCACTTCATTTGCAATAATGTCTTATGGAAATGTGTGTTTATCATGTTGCTGAGGTGAATGTGAAGTTTTATACTGTAGCTGCATTACAAGACATGAATGATATTCTGAATATTAATTAATAACAACCCTTCTTAAAATATAATGCTTAGTGTTGGTTTAGTGCCTCATTTAAAACAGGCACATCATTTGAATGATGTACTTCTATTAGCAATATTATTGTATTATTGATTCCCTGTGTGTTGGAATAGTTGTACTAAGTGTACTTCATGTAGTAACACTCACGTTACCCAATAGAACAGATAAATAAATAATATGAAATTCGCATTTCTAACTTCTTGTCACAGGATAATTTTACTTTAAGAAGTGAAATTTGTGCTTTAGATGAAATCCACGTAATTATTGCTATGGAGGATTACTAAAATAATTATTTCTACCCCAAGCAGAGGGCATGAGTTCTTTGAAGGAGGAACTGTTATATTCTCGCCCTGACCTTAGACCCTTTCCCAGGTTTCTCTGGAGCAAGGCCATGCATAGAGTTAAGAGAAGGGGAGGAAATCGAGTATGCAGAGCGAAGGCTGGCAACTGCAGTCACTTTCCCCCTTCCATGCAATCTCATTCCTCTCATGTGTTCATTGATGGAGCCATCTGATGTCACTACTTGTGCAGAGACTTGCTTTCGTTTGCCTGCTCCAGAAATAACTCAGACAGGGTATAGGAATTTCTAGCTAGGGTTCTGTAATATCTTGTGAAATAATAATTGAATGGGTCACACGGCTGCAAATAATAATTGAATCAGTCACACGGCTGCAGCATATTATTTGGTTTGCCCAGATTGAATTTTTTATTTTAAGTTGTGTAACAATTTGTGTTAAATTTGTGAGTTTTATAAATATTATTCTCCATTTACAAACACTGTTTAAATGCATATAATCTAATTTATTACATTTAACCAATCAATATGCTAGCTTTCCGTTATTTCGAAAAGTGAACAATTAAAATAAATATGGACAGTTCAACATGGTATTGTATTAAAATAAATATAAAATATTATGTATTTATCTAAACTATTTTTGGAGGATTAAGATGAGTGATTTTGGGGTGGGAGGTTGAGTAGTCCATCCATGATGTTGGGGGGATGAGCATCCCTGTTTAGGGACAAACGACAGATCAATTATAGTAAAGCTAAGAAGAAAGTTACTTTCAGTAGACACGCTGTCATAATTAAATACTTTATGGCAGAGGTTCCCAAACTTTATGATACTGCACTACCCTTCATATGTCACATTTTCCGAGCAATGCCCCTGTACCATTTTTTTTAAAAATGTGCCCAATTCAGTTTGATTTGGTAGTATGTTTTAAAAAAAACATCTCATCCTGTATTTTATGCAATTTTAACTTTTTCTCTAAATACTAACATTTGAAAATGAGACAGATCGATACATGAAATATGTTCTGGAAGAACAAAGACATTGAATGTGATATGTGACTATGTATAACACAAACAACAACAAATGCATGAATGTCTTTCACTCTTTATTTGGCTTTCACTTGCATCATAATGGGATGGGTGAGCTTG
Organism: Lepisma saccharinum; assembly: GCF_977018435.1. Taxonomy (NCBI): domain Eukaryota; kingdom Metazoa; phylum Arthropoda; class Insecta; order Zygentoma; family Lepismatidae; genus Lepisma; species Lepisma saccharinum. Next base: position 127,859,643 of record NC_139230.1, read on the forward strand.
TTTCTCGTCACGCAAAACATCAAATCTAGGGATAATGTTTGATACAGCTACGATGTTAATTTTGCTTCTATATCTAGATTTTATTACCGCCAGAGCTGAAAATCCTACCTCGCAAAGATAGGATGTGTGCAAAAGGGAGAATTACTCTCATGACTTTCTTACTCAGTTCTGGGTACTCCTTTGCCACACTGTTCCAAAACTGTGGCAGAGTCCCGGAAGAGAATTTCATTTTCAATGTGGAGTCTGAACAGATGTCTATTAACTGTTCCTGCTCAGCAGTAGTGAGGGTTGATGGTGGATCTGCTGTAAACGGATCTGTAACCCACTTCTGTTCATCTGTTTGTGGAGGAAAGTATTTGTCAAATTGAACGTGGAGTTTAGATAGATGCTCCAACATCACAGATTTCAATTTCACACTTAATAGTATCTTGTTTTCTTGTATACATTTGTGTAATGTAGGAAAACACTCAAAATCACCTGAATTCATATTGTTCTTCTACAGAAGTAACTTTCTTTCGAAAGCCTCAATCTTGTTGGACAGTTATATTATGTGATTGTCTGCCCTGGAAGCTGACATTCAGAGAAGTCAGCCTCTCAAACATGTCGCACAAATATGCCAACTTGAGAATGAAGTCATTATTAATATAGCATTCAGCACTACTATGTCCTTCTTCTGTGAGGTACAAGAAAATTTCATTCTGCAGTTCATATACACAGGACACCACATTACCACGAGAAAGCCAATGAAATTTACAATAGTAGAGAGGGAAGTGTGCTCGGCCCCCATGTCAATGTACATATTTGAAAAGAATCTGGCCTTCTGTGGTCGAGTTTTGATGTAGTTCACCACTAATATTATAATTTCCAGTACTTGATTTAAATCAGGACTTACTTCCTGTAATATTAATGCCTCTCTATGTATGAAACAATGTGTCCATCTGGCAGCAGGAGCATTCTCTCTGATGAGTGCTTGGAGACCACCATATCGGCCAGACATGGAACGAGCACCATCTGTGCAAACACCTACACATCTGGACCAATTGATAATATTTTCTGTTATGAAAGTGTCCATGATTTGAAACAAGTCCACACACTGCTTTGGTGCCACCTTTAATGTCTTTACAGAAGAGATCTTCATGAAAGTTATTGTCTTATTCTATGAAATGCACATAACACATGGAATGGACATCATTGTTGTTGTCAACTGCCTTGTCTAACTGAATACTAAAATCTGTATCTTAATTTGTTGATAAGTTGTTCAGTTATATCATCTGACATATCACTTATTCGTCTACTGATTGTGTTGTTTGACAATGGAATACTGGAAAGTTTTCTGGCAGCAGACTCCCCAATCATAATTGACACCATGTCAAGAGCAGCAGGCAATACCAGCTCCTCGGCAATGGTGTGAGGTTTCTTGCTGTTTGCAATTAGATATGCCACTTTGTAGGATGCAAGTTTCCAGGTGACGTTTCAGCTTGTTTGGAAGCATACTCTCAGCTGCCAACATTTTCAGGCAGATTACACACTGAAGACGTTCTTCGTTCTTGACAACAGTGCACGTGAAACCAAAATCCAAATATGTGTCATCATATTTTCTGCATTTGTTCCTTCCTGTCGATGTAGAACTACTTGCAACTTTTCATCACTTCAACACTTCTGAACCACTATGTGTCTTTATCAGGTATCGAACTGCACCACTGGGGAGGCCAGTTTTGCATCACTGTCAATCTGCAAGGCCACTTATTGAGATTGGACTCTTTGTCTCTCGTAATGTGACTATCTTCTTTTCCCATTTCCTTAATAATAGCAATTTCTTATTTTTTTTTTCCCTATTTTGTATGATACTGTGATTTTTTAAAGTTGTTAATATGAGAAGCTTAATGAAAAATTTAATGTGTGGATTTATTATTGTTCACGTGTATTAGATCTGAAATCACTTCTAAATTATTGTTTCTGGTTATATTTCAGGTTGGTCAAGAATCCACAAGCAATTCATACCTCTCTGATCATGTAGGTTACTGCCACGATTTGTGATATATTTTCTTAAAATAAATACTAAGAGTAAGGCTGCAGTTGCCAAAATTTTGTGATATTGATGTGTATTTATAAATCTGATAAATATCAAACATAGTATTTGTGAATGTCCATTTGCCAGATATGAAATGATCTAATTTCACTGCGTACCTGTTCATAGAGACAAGAATATACATAGCATTTTTTTTTCTATTTTCCCATTTGGGTATCAGGGATCTTTTTGCTACATAACATTCACAGTTTGCATTGAAAAAAATCACATTGTGTAAAACAGCTCTCAATGGAAAAAAAGAAAAGAAAAAGCAATCTTATGTTCCTGGGATAAATTCAAAGGCTTTTATAATGTTGAAGTTGTTTGAAAATGTTCTCATTTTCCATTTTAAGTTATTTCAGAAAAATGTATTTCATATGTTATATTCTTTAAAAGTAAAGTTTTCAAAATACTGTTAATATAACATCATCAAAGTTTGGTTGCTTATTTCTCAACAAAGAAAAAGCCATTTGTATCAGATACTTTCTCATCAATATAAGAATATGTAATCTTGTGGTACTTGGATAAGATTCAGACAATTTAAGAGTGGTGAAGCTGTTGTGAAAAATGTTCTCTAATGTACATTTTAAGTTCTTTCAACCAAAAATTGTGCAACATATGTTGAGTTCTTATGTAACCACGAGTATTACATGTTATGTTGTTTATTTGAAGTGTTTTTGAATTTCCAAAAACAGAATCGTTTTCTTAGTTTTGTTTCATTATGCAATACTGTCCAGCTTGTCAAGTATATTTTCATAGTTATGTATGATAAATATATTCTTTGTAATAAAGTTTCTTTTTAAAAGTAATGTTAATGTAAATTCATGAAAGGTTTGTTTGCTTATTTCTTAGTTAACACAAAACATAACATTAACAAAGTATAATACTTCCAATGGTTATAAGAATATATAATCCTGTGTTACTTGAGAAAGATTGAAATAAATTTAAAGTGGTGAAGTTGTGAAACTGTTCTCAAAAGGTAGTTTTAAGTTGTTTCTGCATTCCCATTACATGTGGTTGGTCATTACTCAGTTAAGAAGAAGTAATTCATATGAAATATGTAATCCTCTGGTACTTAAATAAGGTTCAGGCACTTTAATCATGGTGAAGCTGTTATAAAAATTGTCTCCACAGTGCATTATAATTTTGTTTCAATAAAATAATACACAAAATGTACTGAGTTCTTATCTAACCAAGAGCATAAAATGTCAAAATATTTATTTGAAATGTGTTTGAATTTTCAAAAGTCAAAATTGTTTTTGTAGTTTTGTTTCTTTATGCAATACTGTTTTCAGAGTCTTGCTTATTCAGTTTGTCAAGTATGTTTGTCAGTTAAGTTTGTCAGTTAAGTATAATAATTATATTTTTTAGAGTAAAGTTCTTGAAATATTGTTAATGTAACTTTGTACAAGATTTGTTTACTTATTACCAAGTTAACAAAATCATTTGTGTAAAATACTTACCAATGTTTATATATGCATGTATATTCCTGTGTTGCTTGGGTAAGATTACACCAATTTTAAGGTAGCAAAGTTGTGAAAATGTTCTGGAAAGGTTATTTTAAGTTGTTGTAGCAAGATAATACATCAGATATACTGCAGTACACATAACTCCCAATTGTATAAAATATTACAATGCTCATTTGAAGTGTTTTATTTTCTATTGCAAATGATAGAGATATTTTCATGTAGATTCTTTTCACTATGTGATAACTGTATTCATACTGGAGACAATTTAGTTTGTGAGGGATGATTTCTAGTAATCAGCACATTCTTTTAAGTATATATTTTTTAATTATTGTTAGTATAACATCCTATAAAGTTTGTTTGCTCATTACTCAGCTCTGAAAAAAGACATTTGTGTCAAATACTTTCCCATCATTATAAGAATATGTAATCTTCTGGTACTTGGATAAGATTCAGACAATTTAAGAGTGGTGAAGCCATTGTGAAAATGTTCTCCAAAGTGCATTATAAGTTGTTTCAACAAAAAATACACAAAATGTATTGAGTTCTTATCTAACCAAGGGTATAAAATGTTATAATGTTTATTTTAAATGGTTTTGAATTTTCAGAGGCAGAAATGTTTTCTTAGTTTTATTTCGATACTGTTTTTAGAGTTTAGATGATTCAGTTTTTCAAATACGTATTCATATTTAAGTACAATAAATATACTATTCTTTGAAGTAAAGTTTTTAAAATATTGTTAATGTAACTTCATGTTAGGTTTGTTTGCTTGTTACTGAGTTAACAAAAGAACATTCATGTAAGAATAGATAATACTGGGTTACTTTGGTAATATTCAAATAATTTGATGTGGTGAAGTTTTGAAAAATTTTCTTGAAAGAATATTTTAAGTTGTTCAGCAAAATAGCACATCATTTATGTGATGTGTTTTATTTTTCATTTAAAAAAAAATCCTTTAGTTTACTTTCATTATGTGATAACTGTATTCTGGAATTCATACTCTAGAAAAATAATAGCTATGATTTGTAATCAATACATTCTTGAAATAAAGTTTATGAAAGCATTGCCCATTTTTCATTAAGGTAGAAATTTTCGAGTTTTATGATTATGTCACATTTTGGTATAGCTCACATTGGGTTGTTGATATTTTACAATGTTGTACAAGGTAAAAAGTGAAGGTATCCCTGTACATGTGCACATATTCCTTGATGGCACATGGAATGATGTGGAGATATATAGCTCCTCATATTCCTGATCTTGGCCATAGTTGGGATGATGTGATAAACATCACACCCGGCCACCTTTACCCCTCAGGGTTGTCCCAAGGTATCCATTTATATGACGCTGGATGAACCTCAGAGCTGCACAGAAAGAGGAAAATGACTGGAAAATTTCTTGGTGACAACAAAATTGTTTGCAACCTGGTAGATTTTTGAGAATGTATTCCTTGAAGCCTTGAAATCTATTGTTACAGTGCAAACACATCACCCAGCTAATACAAATTCCAAGTTCTTCATTTGTAGATCAATTGAGTGGGAAGTTGTAATTTTAAAAATCTGTAGACACACCATTGCGACAATGATTGTCTTGAAAGCAGTAAACTTGTTCAGAAGTGTTGTGTTTCGTACGTTTGTGTTGAATTCATTTAAATGACAAAAAGTGTTGTAACAAGCTGACAGAACATGTTTGTGTACCCTCTCTTGATATTAGTGTCCAATATTAGTGTCTCTTCTCCAAAGTGTCCAACAATTGAACTTGCCCATTCTTGCCCCAAGAGAACCCACTCATTATCCATGAGGACGTGGACTTCCAGATGTGTTGGATATCTTGATAAATCAAGGTGTAAATATTATGACTGGTCCTTATATTATTCATGATCTAGACTCGGACCATCAACCAATACTCTTTGAAATTGTTCATCATAATTTATTGAAGCCTCCTCATCCAAAATATCACGTTACAACAGAGTGGGATGCTTACACTCGACAATTAGTGCCTATCATTGATTTGCATTTAGCTTTAAAAATCCCAGCCGAAATTGATTCGGCTTTACAAAACCTTACAGCAGGTATACAAACTTCTTATCTTCACTCCACTATCAGAACCCCTCAGTTATACAATAACTATGGCTGTCTATCCCGTGAGGGTATGATCCTCCTGAACTGTAAAAAATATTTCTGACGGAAATGGCAACAAACTTATAACCATCGGTAAAAACAGTTCTATAATCAATTTCATGATCGATTTTGCCGATATCTTATTCGGCAGCGACAGGCAGATTGGGACACCGAATTCTCTGGGATATCAATGCAGGATAGTGGATTCTGGCAATTATTAAGAAATTATCTGCGAAAGAATCCACAATCTGCTGCCTACCCTCTCCAGGGTCCAAATGGCATGGTGTACACACCAGAGGAGAAGGCTGAAGTGTTCTCCAAACATCTGGAGGACCAATTCCACACACCAGATCAACCGCATAATGGCAATTATATCCAGGAGATTCAACATCTACTGGAACAATTACGTCATGAACCACTCACAGCTTATCCACTTCTCACAACCCCTCAGGAGGTCAAAGGTGTTATAAATCTTCTTCGACCTGGTAAGGCACCTGGCTTTGATACTATTACTACATTACAACTGAAGAACGGCTCCAAAAAATTGTTAGTTTTTCTAGCAAAAGTCTTCAATGCTATATTCCTTACCGGCTATTATCCATCAATTTGGAAACTAGCAAAAATAATCCTCTCGCCAAAACCAGGAATAAACATTCTTCTACCACAGAATTATAGACCTATAAGTCTTCTGAGCCATGTTAGCAAAATCTTTGAACATATACTACTCAGACGATTACAAGCTGTGGTGGATGAAAAGGCTTTCTACCGTATCATCAATTCGGATTTCGTCAACAGCACAGTACTACTACGCAACTGGTCCGAGTAGTGGAGTAGGTTACAGGAAACTTTAATCTCAGTCGACATACTCTAGGAGTATTTCTCGACTCAGACAAAGCCTTTGATCAAATTTGGCATTCTTGATTAATTGTGAAACTATCGGCATTAGGAGTTCCTATTTATTTGGTGCAATTATTGGATCAGTATTTACAAAAGAGACAATTTCAGGTGCAATTTTTAAGTGCTCGATCTACCGTTAAGATCATACATGCTAGTGTCCCTCAGGGAGTTGTTTTATCTCCACTTCTGTTTGTTTCTGGTATATAAAATACCAGTGATATCCCTGCTACTCATAGATGCATGTTAGCTACCTATGCAGATGATGTTGCCATCTTTACAAATAGCCCTTTACAAGAACTATGCTATGGCAGGATGAGACAACAACTATTAGAGTTGGAAGATTGGTCTACTCGCTGGTGCATGAAGTATAATTCACTGAAGAGTGCTGCAGTTTTATTTACACGTCGACATAGACAACTAACAAAGATTCTACAACTCCAGGGATCTTCTATACCGGACAATCCTTTTACTACATATCTAGGAGTTGTTTTGGACCAAAGACTAAATTTGCATAAACACATCTCAACTGTGACAGCAAAAGCACAAACTCGAGTTGGACAATTGTACCCAGTTTTCTGAAATCCTACCTTGGGACTGACGACTCGCTTGCATGTGTATAAGATGATGGTATGTCGCATGCTCCTTTATGAAGCACCAGCTTGGGGTCATCTCTGACCCTCAGTCATAAGGAAATTGCAGATTATACAGAATAATATTGCTAGACTTATTACTGGTCATAGTTGAGATACTTGTATCTCACAAATCCATGAGGACCTTGAACTCTATTATGTTCAATCTGCTATATATGCCCTGTGTTACAACTTCTGAAGCCAGATCCAACAGCATCCAAATCCAGCAGTTCGGGGCATTGGAACTCGACTACAGGTCCGGATGTCCCACTCCATGCCCCGAAATTTTGAACAAATCTAAATTCAAAAAATGCTATTGTATTATTATGTTATGTGTTACATATACTCCCTGTTTATGAGTACTTCAAAGTACTGTTTTCAATGGAGCAGATTAAAGTTCCTTGATAGTGCAGCTATACAAGCACAGATTGTGATTTTGTTGTTTCTTTGTTACTTATATATTGTTGTCATTATTATTATTCTATGTGGTTATTTTATGTTTTGTGTCTTTAAAGTGATGTGCAAAACGTAGTTTGTGATTAGAACTTTTCATCAGTGCACCGAACTATTGTATGGTTTGAAAAATAATAGTGATTATTTCCTTCCTCTGTCAATGCAAAATTATAACAAGTTACTCAACAATTTCAAATTAGTGAAATAATACAGATGAACTATTGTCAAAATCCCGGCCGACAGTCGACCCAGGTTATAGCAAGAGAAATGTTGTATATACACACTACTTTGTAAGAACATGATAGTAAGTCAAGGGCACAATGGTCCCGATACTTACAAAAAACCTGTTAATGAAGGATTGGCATTGGCATTGGCATCTGACCATAGATGCACCAGTGGGGGTATGATGGCGCTTGCCACTGCCTGCTCGAAATTGTGAAGAGAAAAATTTTCGTTTGGTTCATTGTGCCCTTTGTGTTGGAAACTGAAAGAAATGCTGTTCAATTTTTAAATAATTGAAAATAAAGCATTACCTCAATTTAGAAGTAAAAATTCCTTGTCTTCCCTTTGCAGTTAACATACCATGCATTTATTTGCACATGTTTATTTTCTTTTAAGGCCAAGAGGCACATGTCTCCTAATTCCCTAGAGTCTGTTGTTCAGTATTTGAAAGATACACTCTCAATAACGCCAAGGGTATTCTCCAAAGTTTTGTATAAGACTTCAATATGAAATTCCTTGACCAATTTCGGTGCATCCCAACTTCCCATTATATTTTAAAGTTTTCATGGGCATTCTCTAAATATATAGAAAGTTTCATTACTTTATTTCAGTTTGTGAATCATTGTTTAAACAGAGATTTGAAAACACCAGCAGTATTTGGAATTCCCTCACCACATAGAAATCTTAAAATTATATATATGCATATTTTCTAACAGAAGCTAGAACAGGATGGGGCAGCGGGCATGAGCTGAGGTAAAGAGGATACTGAACAAGCAAAGTAAGATTTTGAAGAGTAAACATCGTGGGATACTGTCGCTATGTATAATTAATAATATGCATAATCAGTTTGCATAAAAACAGTTCTAAAAATTTTCTTCCTCGCTTCGCTCGCAGTTTCTTCATTTTATCAAGAGTCATATTATATCTGTATGTATTACTACTACATCAGACAGGCAAGTGTGCGCGCACCCATTCACTAATATTTGATAGATAAATTGGACCCCCCCTCACAAACATGAACTCCGAGAGTTACACCTACGACAAAAACCATACAATGCATTAATAAAATATTGCACGAATATTTCTCTGGTAATAATATGTTTGAATTTTGTGTTTTTCAATGTCATCTCTTGAGTTTTATCTAACGATTGAATAAATCAAGTACTGATCATAATCGGAAACCAATATTCGAAACGTTAGACTGAAATGTTAACATTATCACAAAAATATGTTTTCCATCTTTTCCTGCATATGACATATTTTGTCTTCTAAAATGTAACGTGAAGGGAAAGGGGGGGGGGGTTAATCTCTGGAAACATCTATGAACAAATTAAATTTGGGTGAAAATTTTAAAAACTGTCTTAACTTAGCTTTCCCAAACTTACATCCCTCCAAAAGTTTCCAACCCCCCCAAGGGAAAATCCTGGATAAACCCCTGATTTGAAGCTCACCACTACCCTCAACTCTTCCGTGTCCATCTTTATTCTTAGTTCTTTGCTGGCTCTCTTTCTTGTTGTTATTAGCCCCTCACTCTTTTCTGCACTGAATTAATTTTCATTCCTGTTCTTGTGATTTCCTCATTCCAACTATCAAGCTGTCTCTGTACTTCTTCTTCCCTATTACTAAGTCATCAGTGAACAACAGGGACTTCATCTCTTCATCTCCTATCTTCTTCCCCACCTCTTTGTTAATTGATGATTATTTACAACGATGTGTAGCATTTTGAAAGATAATTAGATGTGTTTTCATTTTAAAATTCAATTAAATAGGCAACAACTATATCAGGATAATATAACTTGATATCCATCATGGAGTTCAAAATATTCACATGTTATTGTTAGTGAGGTTTACTAAAATAGAGTATTCTCTTGAATTCATTTCCAAGTTGCATATTATTCATTACAAGTACTCTTCAAATATATGATATAGAACAGAAGTGAAGGAACCAATTCCTGATTTTTTTCTGACATAAGTTTGCTGGAATTTGAATATAACATTGCTTAGACACCTGCTTTTTCACACATCATTTGCACATGAATTGGCATTAATTTTGCAATATTTTATTTCATAAAGAACAGTTATATATTTCTCCCCACATGGACGTTCGCAGGATTTTTTCCAGGGAGGGGCAAGCTAGGTAATTTTTCCAGGGGGGGGGGGTCAAAGGACATATATTTTCTTCCAAAATAGTGATGCCCTCTCAAAAAACACTATTTCAGTCTAAAATTATCATGTTTCTTCAACGAATTTATAATAACGTTAATTACTGTGATTGAAATGAAATTATGTGTGAAATATATAATTTTTTGGTACACATTTATTCTCCCGGGGGGGGGGGGGCGTGCTCCCCTTGCCCCCCCCCTTCCGGACGCCGATGCCCACAAGGTAAGGCAAATTTCAAAATGGCCAATCTGGGGATGTAAAAGAAAGGGTGTTAGGATATTGATTATGATGGAAACTAACTTCATAACGTGTATGTGATCAATAAATCTGTATGTGTATGTGTATGTTTTTGTTTGTGTGAAATTGAAGTGAGAGAATTTGAATCCAATCAAAAGTATCTTATGACATGAGGATGAAAGCAAGTGGGATTGAGAGCCAAGTTCATGCCAATCCCCAGGTTCGAAGGTAAGCAGTGTCGACCAAAATAAACATCACCGGTAGTAATTGGTGATAGTATGTGGAAAAGGAAACAAAAATTAAATCTAGTTCGAATTGTATGATATATATATTTTAGAACTTGTTACGAGCTGAATACATGAATGGCTTTTTTTCCTCAAGTAATAAAGTAGCTACGGTTTCATTTGTTGTATCCGCAATGTGTTTTCTATTGCCCTATTTAAAGATATGCTTAAATGCTCGTAAACGTATAGCATGAAACTACTACAGGACCCTGCAAACAGCATAAAGTTACAGAAAATATCCTCCCACAAAGCTTCTATGACTTGAAATTATATTTTGAAAGCAATTCTATAAGAGCAGTTCAATGTAACACTAGATGTAAATTTATAATAATTTGTACTAAACAGTATTTTTTGCAAACTGAGAAGAAATTTATCGACCAAATCGTAAAAAAATATTGATCTGCATGTTTCCAGCATAATCTTTGATATGTATCTGCTAATATTAAATGTACACAATTTGACACAATGCAATATTTGCAATACAATTACTTGAGCAATTAGAAACATTAATTTTATTTATATAATTTTTTTTGAATAAGTAGGCATGAAAGTGTAGTCAAAAAGTAATTTAAGTATACAGGTCATTCTGTTTATTTCATGCTTGAGAACATCATTATAAACATAGGTTAGTTTTGGAAATATAATGTTATTTAAGGTTCTTATTTTGTACCTGAAACAGTCAAATTTTACCTTGTTGAAGATAAGTTTTACAAAGGCCGTATCTTCATTTTCTTCAACATCTTATGGCATGTTGGGCAATTAGTATATTTGTAGAATATCATGGACATACAGGAATGACAAAAGTAGTGGCCACAATCAGTTACCATCATTATATTTTTCTTTCGCATCATGGTTATGTAAGAGTCGTGGCACATTGCGCACTTTGTAGTGTCGTAGCTGTTCCCGGCCGCTTGCTGCGTATTGCTCATAGTTGCTGATTTGAGAACACCTGTGAAAGAAGAAGAGTAGAATTTCGTAAAACTGGTTGCGACAAAATCAACAATCCACTTTAATGTAGCAAGGGCATGTAAGCAACAAAAACATGCCTGATCAAAAATGTTTTAAATTATCTCTCATATTTTGTTTCCCGTTCCAGTGCACTAGGGAGGCTCTCACGACCGTATTTAGAGGGGGGTTTATTGTTCAACCCCCCCCCCCCCGAAACTTCTGGCATGTTGGATGAATGGAAGTTCAGAAACCAAAATTTGTAACACATTTTCAAAAATTTATTCTTAGTTTTACAAAAATACAACAGGGAGACAATGCTGAAATGATCGAGCTAGAATTTTCAAATATTTTGAATTCTGAAATTTGAGGGAGACTGGTTTATTTCTTGCAGCTCACCTGCAACCCCTTGATTTTAACTTCTGCTGCCCTTTTTCCAGTGATGTTCCTGGATCTGAGTGAAAATTCCCTTGTGATTGTTCCAAAATTCCCAATGGTAACACTGTTAAGCCTTGTTTCCATGTTAATAAAACATTCAAATGCTGGCCAAGGCAAATTTATTGTATAAAAAATATAAACTAAAAACGTAACGTTTCCACCCTGTAACAGGGTCTTCTTCAGACAAAGATCTCTTTCAATTTATTGAGAATCTTTGAAGAAGACCCTGTTAGAGGTTGGAAATGTTACGTTTTTAGTTTATATTTTTTTATACAACAAATTTGCCTTGGTCAGCATTATGTAAGGCGCAATTCATCTGCATATATATATATATATATATATATATATATATAAGTAGTGTAATCAAGTATGCTCAAAGTAACACTTGGTACGAGCCCTATTATTTTTATTAATTTAAGCACAATGGAAAACCTATTTTGACGATGTTTTTGTATTGTGATTTTTCACCTCACACTTGGTACGAGTGTCATAATTTCTTTCGAGTTAAAGTACGTAACACCTACACAAATTTACTTCCGGTCCACTTCCGGTTTACTTGACAGACTCCTGTGGGTTTTTCTAGTTTTTATATAAGTACAAGTTGTGTATTTTTAGGGCTTCATAGTAACACTTGGTACGAGGCCTATTGTTTTTATTAATTTAACCACAAATGGTAAACCTATTTTGACGATGTTTTTGTAGATTTTATACTATTGCAAATCTGTGTTGTTGTTTTTTACCTCACACTTGGTACGAGTGTCATAATTTCTTTCGAGTTAAATTATGCAACATTGCGATGGCTCGTAAGGTAAACTATTGTGCAATGTTTACGCAACAAGTTATTACGCATACCCGTATCTAGCGTGTTGTTGGTTATGACATAATGGGTGTCTTCTGATTGACTTACTGTTTCGGATGTTTTCATCCGCGCTTAGATTACTTAAAGGGTTTTCGCATTACAGATCAGTCAGTATCGTGAGAGTGTTTGAAGAGTACGGAGGTGGTGTTGCAATGTTAAAAGTTAAGCATTTAACTTATTTTAAAGCTACATACTATTTATTATTTTTAAGTTTAAAAAAAGTGTATCAAGTGATTTTTTCATAGTAATTTCGATCAGATTGAGCTTTGATGTGATCAGATGTTACTTGTTGTCTCCGGAAATTCTGCATAAATAACATAGTTGAAAATTTTATCGTAATAGATAAAAATTATTTTATTTTGAAGGTGGTTCAATTCGTTTTTCGCACAGATTGAATTTGTATAAATTTGTATTTGTATCGAATTTTGTATTTTTTTCCGACAAAATTTATATATAAATACTAGAGCTGAAGAAAATATTTTAATTATAACTATTGTTTTTTTAAGTTACATTCTATCAATTATCGTAAGTTTAAAAGTGTTTTTTTAGTAAATTTAGTAAACCAAACAAATTAAGATGTCTAATGACCAAAAGCTGATTAGATCTGCATTCAGCAACCAACTCCTGGATTTTGTTTTTACTTCGAAACCAGGCTCTGATATTTCTAGTTTTTTGAGTGAAATTAAAACATCTATCATAAATATTTTGAAAAATAAATTGGAAAACAACTCCATAAAAGTATATGTTGATCTAATCTGTAAATATGAGAAAACCGATGGTACAAGAAATATTTTTTTTTCACAAAACGAAAAACCAAGTTCTTTATTTGGCAGACATTAATAATTTGAATGTTTTTATTCTAATCTTACTAGTGAATTGATTAGGAAACACGATGAATTCGAGGCTAATGGATCAGGTTGGGTTTTATGTAAAGTCCTCACAGATTAATCGCTTATGTAAACAAATTTACACCTTTTGCTGCTTCAAGCTACGTTCCACTTCCGGTAGAAATTCAGCATAAGAGAGCAGTGCTGAACATTCATAACACTGACAATAAGTGTTTTATGTGGTGCATTTTAGCAGCGCTTCACCCGATTCATTGTTCAAATAATCCGGAACAGGTTAGTCAGTATAAGAAATATATAGATGAGATTGAATATGCTATGACAGGCATCAAATACCCTGTTGCTATTTCTGACATAACAAAGTTTGAAAACAGGGTACGAAATGGAGAAGGAAAACGATTAGCTATAAATGTTTATTCGTATGCTTCAGTTAAGCATTTTGTGCATCCTGTTAGGATAACTAATATTGTTGATGACAAAACCATTCAAATCAATCTGCTTCTCATTGCTGACGATGCTGTTCATCATTACACGCTAATTCGTTCACTCTCCCGCTTAGCCAGAAGCCAAACAACCAATGCACACATCGAAGTTTGTCCAAGGTGTTTAACCGTATTCGAGGATCGTGACCAACGTAATTACCAACATTTCCAAAATCAAGAAATTGCCAAACAAAAACTTGCTGAACATAGTCTACTGTGGAGTCAACAGACCGGCTCGCATGTTGATGCCCAAAGCAAATGAATTCGAAGAATTTAAAATGCACAAGGCCTTGTTAACATCCGGCCATTATCATCGCAGACTTTGAGGCTTTTCTTAAACCATTGTCTTATTGCGATCCCGAATTTTCTTCCACAACACCGTACCAGCTTCATGATCCAAATAGTTTTGGATATGTTGTTGTTTGGCAAGATAGGATAGATAAACCATATATACAGGGTGTTTCTAAAGGTCGTTTACAATGCTTGGGAGGTGATTCCTCACACGAAAACAAGCAAAAAGTCTAAGTTCCATTTTTATGACTGAGGCTTCGTTTCCGAGATAGGAGCCTCGCAAAAGGTGACAAAGTGAACGTCACACCTGACTGGGACGAATACTATAACAGATAGAGAGGCGGTTCCAAGGGAATCATAAAGGAATCGTATGTGCTCAGTCCGGAAGTCACTATGAAAAGTTCACTGCACGCATGCGCAATGGAGTCCTCAAAGGAATTGGGGATTTCCAGCAAGAACAATGCATGGAAAAGGTATGTAACGCAGCAAGAAGGACCGTGACAATGAGAAATGCGTTAAAGACAACACATCCCGACCTCAAACATCAAAACATGAGCACCGAACACAAAATCCGAAAAGTTGAGCACGGTTGCATACCCCAGTTACACGCGAGGAATGAACGAATCATGTCATGTGGCATACGAGAGACACATTACTCCACCAGGAGCAGGGAAAGAAAAACACAATATCAGATGATTGCGACAACGTGTATTTTTACACGCGACAACTACGTAATATCCCCCCCCCACACACACACAACAAACAACAAATGCTACAATGTCTTATGCACAGACAGTGTGTGTCACTGTACACCAACTGAAGATGTCACTTTCACCACACAAAGGGGGTGGGAGCAATACCAAAAGTGTTCGCACGCGATCATTGTGACGTAAAAGAGACCAGTTTTGGAAGCGCTGCACAGGCAAGTCTGGCTCTCTTAGTCTACGTTTGACCTTCATGACTGCTGTTCCCGCGAGAGGAGCTCGAAGGGTTGGTTCACAATTGGTCTGTGGTGTTCGTACGGTGATACGGCCAATTTGTGCAGTGTGCCAGTGTTAAACAAAAACAATACTTTGCGGTTCCAGCTCCCTATTACACAGATGGCTGCGTATACGACCCAGCAGCTAGCAGACATGCATCTCATGTATGGGGAGGCACGTGGTAATAGCCGTGAGGCAAGGCGTCTTTATGGAGAACGCTTTCCACATAGACGTTTACCGTCTCACACCTTCTTTCAGGTAGTGGGCAGTCGACTGCGTGAAACAGGGTCAGTGTTACCACCGCGGCAAGACGTTGGAAGACCCCGAAGTGTACGCACATATCAGTTTGCAGAAGCTGTGTTAACAGCGGTCGCAGAACATCCTGGCACCAGTACGCGAGTGCTCGCTCGGGCACGAAACACGTCTCATGTGTATGTTTGGCGAGTGATGTCAGAGGAAGGAATGCACCCTTTTAAACTGCAGAAAGTACAAGAACTGTTACCTCCTGACTTTCGCCCTCGTATGGAGTTTTGCCAATGGTTGTTGCATCAGCTGGACATAAACCCTCACTTCGGGGCAAACGTATTGTGGACAGATGAAGCCATTTTCACCAGGATGGATGTCTTCAATAGTAGAAACAGTCATGTATGGGAATTTGACAACCCACATGCACTTTTTGTGGCCCATCACCAGCACAGGTTTTCAGTGAATGTGTGGTGCGGGATAGTACATGATCATTTAATTGGACCATACATTCTCCCTGTTCGCCTGAAAGGTTGCACGTATCATGCATTTCTTAGTGAGGTTCTGCCTGAACTGTTGGAGACCGTACCTTTGGCACTGCGGCAAGAAATGTGGTACCAACACGATGGTGCACCAGCTCATTTCGATTGTAATGTACGACATTTCCTGCATGACGTGTTTCGCAATAGGTTCATTGGTAGGGATGAGCCTGTGCCTTGGCCACCGAGGTCGCCAGATCTCAACCCTCTCGATTTTTTCTTCTGGGGAGAAATGAAAACCCTCGTATACGACACACCTGTCACATCAGCTGAGGACCTCGTTGCTCGCATCAACGTCGCCGCCGCGACGGTAGCAGATACACCTAGCTTGTTTGCTCGTACTCGACAATCCTTGATTCGTCGCTGTCATATCTGCGTAGAAGTAAACGGCAGACATTTTGAAAACCGTCTGTGATTATTGCCCTCGGCAGATACCAGTGAGAACACTCTTGGTATTGCTCCCCACCCCCTTTGTGTGGTGAAAGTGACATCTTCAGTTGGTGTACAGTGACACGGACTGTCTGTGCGTAAGATATTGTAGCATTTGTTGTTTGTTGTGTGTGTGGGGGGGGGATACTACGTAGTTGTCGCGTGTAAAAATACACGTTGTCGCAATCATCTGATATTGTGTTTTTCTTTCCCTCCTCCTGGTAGAGTAATGTGTCTCTCGTATGCCACATGACATGATTCGTTCATTCCTCGCGTGTAACTGGGGTATGCAACCGTGCTCAACTTTTCGGATTTTGTGTTCGGTGCTCATGTTTTGATGTTTGAGGTCGGGATGTGTTGTCTTTAACGCATTTCTCATTGTCACGGTCCTTCTTGCTGCGTTACATACCTTTTCCATGCATTGTTCTTGCTGGAAATCCCCAATTCCTTTGAGGACTCCATTGCGCATGCGTGCAGTGAACTTTTCATAGTGACTTCCGGACTGAGCACATACGATTCCATTATGATTCCCTTGGAACCGCCTCTCTATCTGTTATAGTATTCGTCCCAGTCAGGTGTGACGTTCACTTTGTCACCTTTTGCGAGGCTCCTATCTCGGAAACGAAGCCTCAGTCGTAAAAATGGAACTTAGACTTTTTGCTTGTTTTCGTGTGAGGAATCACCTCCCAAGCGTTGTAAACGACCTTTAGAAACACCCTGTATATCGCGGACCGAATGTTATTGAACACTTTTTTAAAAAGATGGTGGAGGAGGTTGAAGAAATTGGCAGCTTCTTATGCCAATCGAAATCAATGCTTCCATTGAAACGTGTCCGGTGTGTGATCAACATTTCACGGATGAGAATCGGAAAGTATTTCACCATAATCATTTCACCGGAAACTACATTAGTGAAATCTGTAACACCTGCAACTTCTAAATCCAGAAGCCTAAATTCGTACCAATATTTTTTCACAATGGATCCAATTACGACTTACATTTTTTAATTAGGAATCTTGGATACGATACGCAAAAAATACATATTCTTGCTCAAAACGAACAACGTTATATTTCTATAAGTAAACAAGTTAAAATTCCAGGAACGAATGAAATCATAGAGATGAGGTTTCTAGATTCTTTTAGATTCTTATCGGCAAGTCTCGATGCTTTAGCGAGTAAACTTACTGACGAAAAATTTAAAATTACAAAAGCTAGTTTTCCCAACATACACGTAGAACTGATTAAACGTGAAGGCATTTATTCTTATGAATATGTAACCGATGAATCTAAATTTGACGATGACACTCTCCCGCCTCAAAAATAATTCTTCAGTCAACTGAAAAAAAACGGAATTACGAATGAAGAATATGTACATGCGAAATTAATATGGAAGGAATTAAGATGCAATACTCTCTGCGATTATCACGATGCATATCTCAAATTAGACGTAACAATACTTGCTGATGTTTTTCAGGTATTTAGAAAAACAGCAATAAATATTTATAAATTAGATCCAGCATACTTCTACAGTTTTCCTGGTTTGGCGTGGTCTGCTATGTTGCTCCAGGCCAGGATCAAGTTGGAATTGATATCGGATGTGGACATGTTACTTTTTATAGAAAGAGCGATACGTGGGGGGATGGTGCAATGCTCGCAGAGACACGCAAAGGCAAACAACATTCACAAGTCTGAGAATCAATACGCTGCAAATCGACCATCGAATTACTTATTTTATGCTGACGTAAACAATCTCTACGGATTCGCAATGATACAAAAACTTCCATACGGAGGATTCGAGTGGATAGATCCCATTTCAATTGATATCAATCATTTCGACGATCGTGAATTTGGTCTCTTCATTGAGGTAGATATTGAATTTCCAAATAATTTGCATGATACTTTTTCCGATTTACCTCCGGCTCCCGAAATTAAATGTCCACCTGATTCTAATCAAAGCAAGTTTATGTTAACTCTAGAGAGAAAAGAGAGATATGTCGTCCACTACAAGAATCTCCCGTTTTTGATTGGGAAGGGTGTTCAGGTAGTAAATGTGAGAAGAATTCTCAAATTCAAACACTCTCCATGGTTGAAATCTTATATTGAGACCAACACGAAATACAAACACCTAACCTCTACGAAGATCTTAAACATCCTTCCATGCTTGGATATTTCGACACTCTTCCTACCCTCAACCTAACAGACTTGGAATTCCTTCCCACAACAAGAAGGTTCTCGGTAAGTTCAAAGATGAATGTAATGGTGATATTATTGTTGAATTTGCTGGTTTGCGTTCGAAGATGTATACATTCAGAACAGAAAGCAGCGTCACGAAGAAAGCAAAAGGAACGTGCAAAGATACCGTGGAAAACAAACTAACATTCCAGGATTATATTGATTACCTTTCTCCACAGTCGAGGATACTTCGAGAGGACAATAGAATACAAAGCTCAAACCATGAGATTACAACAAATAAAATAAAAAAGTAGCCCTGGATCCACACGACCACAAGAGGTGTATTCTCGAGTGTGGAATCCATACTTTGCCTTGGGGACACTTTAGTTTAGAAGTTAATTGCACTCAACACATGTGAAAAAAATAAACCTAACATCAAACCAAAATTTTGAAAATAACAAAAAAAATCCTACACGTAGTCTAATTTTTTATATATTATATATTATTCCTATTAAAACTTTTCTATCACTCTTTCATTTTTTACATCATAAATATATGATTTCTCCACAATTTAAATTGCACTGCATATTAGTTCGATCATTTATAACTACCAAATTTCTTTTTGACGCATTTATTAAAAACATTGGTCTGTGAATTATGAACTCATCTGGATTATAATACATGTCTATATTACCTTCAGTTACTCTTTTAAATGCACTATAAGCTTCATATAATTTTAAATAATATTGTTCTGTAATGTTTAAATTGTAATTTTCACGAGGAAATACTTCATTTCTGCCATTCTTCAGATACACATTTTTAACTTTACAATTATCAAACTGGCTGCTATCCTTTTTCTGATTGTCATCTCTCCCTGTTTGAAACAGTACAGCTACGAAATCTGGCATGTCATATTGCAAAGATTGGAAGTGATTAGTAAGATCAAATTCAAACAATTTACCCCCCACAGCCTTCTGAATGCATTGATAAGTATAAAATTGAATCGGAATTTGAGGATTTTTCAAAATGTTGGCTGTGTATTTGAGAGCATAATTCGATTCATATTCAACTATAGGCATTCGCAACTCCATAGACTAGATCACACATTTCGCAGCTTCTTGTAAACTAGCCTCATTAGCTGTTCCATCTGCATTCAAAGTTTTGTATCTCATGATGGGATTATGATCATTGGGTGATCTGCGAAATATGACACTCAAACAACCTTTCCACATAATTTCTTTATAATCAGAGAAAAATCCAAATAGCAATCTCATGGGGAACAGTACTGTGTGACTTTTTGCTTGAATTTTTGTTCCAGCTTCGAACCTACCAACTTTATAACATGCACTTTCTGATTTGGACAGTTTCAATGTCCCCACTGTAGTGGATGTAATTCCAGGGCAATCAATCCTGTCAATGACTGTACCATGCTTTCTGACTTCAATTTGAGAGAATAAAAATGGAACAAAATTATCTAGAAGTTTTATATTAGCCCCGGGGAGGGGATATTCTTCACCATTACTTTGTTGAACAATATCAAATTTTATATACAGATCAGATCTATGTGGATGAATAAACCCATCCCCAACCGTGATGTCATACTGTATCTCTTTATTGGGCTGATTCAAATTTGCAAATGTCCTCCTGTTTGGAGGAAAGGACTGTAATTCATAACTTTCAATATTTTCCATCTTGGTATTTATTTATATATTTTAAATATTAATTTCTATTCTCACAGTGCTGTTAGCACCGGCAAAATGGATGATCTCATTTTTCTCAATCGTAATTGTTATCTCTATGTAATTAACTTTATCAATAGAAACAGGGAAAGAGACTGGTGAGATAAGTTCCATAAATTCCGAATTCGGTTTAAATGTAGCAATGATACCTGTCTCCTTGTGACTACCAATCGAATTTTCTTCTGCTTTCATAATCATACCTTTGGCAATATTACAGTGAATATTCAATGTCTCAATAGCTAAGAATTTTGGTATAAATTTACCTATGTGCCTAATACCTGATTCTAATTTGCTATTGTTCTCGAATCCTAAAAGTTCTCCCATGGTAGATAAGTTCACTGTTTCATTGGTAGTTACAATCTCTACTCTGTGTGTTACAGAATTTTGAGAAAGCAAGACAGTGGTTGGAAGTTCAAATTGTAAAGTAGATAAGTTATACTGTCCAGGAGGAATAATTATTTTTCCATTACCTACTAATATAGTATTGTTGTAGGTAGTTACATTCGGAATCAGATACATACTGTAGAATGCTCTTAGAGCTATGGATTTTGGATTGATAATATCGTCGTGAAGATGTAGTTTCAGAACCGAAGTCTCGCTGGAGAGATGAAAAATTCCCATTTTTAATATATAATACAGCTTTTTGAAAATCTTTTAATTTGATGTTTGGTATTTTATTTAAAATTCTGAGCATCGTACTGCAAGCATGGCCACATATAATTTGATCGAAATCTTGAATAAGATCGTCGTAATAAATTTTAACATGTTTCAAGTAACGAATTAATTCTGTAGGGGGTACCCCTCCAAAAGAATCAAAAATAAAAGCATTGTCATTTTGTTTATAATAGCATATCCAGTGAGTAGCAAAATTTTTGGACTTGTCCAAATTCACCACGGCACATTCTCGAAAGTGAGGACTACCTTTAGGGAGAGAATCAGACATGAACACCCCCCTTAAGTGTTTAATTTTAAATATTTTAATTAAAGATTCAATGTCTTGAGTAGTGCAGTTTAGCCGGTTGAACGTCCTCTTGTGGTGAGCTGAAGTGGTGAGCTTGCCTTAATGGATTTTTCTCGTAAGGCATGAGCTCTATTTGATGGCGCAGTGTTGCCAGCTTCTTACTTGAAAAAATCACCAAGGTTTTTGGGGTAACCTAACCTAAAACAAGGAGCTGGCAACCTTTCTCTCGCAGTGTTGCCAGCTTCTCACTCGAAAAAATCACCAAGGTTTTTTTTTCTTGGTCTAACGTAACCTAAAGCAAGGAGCTGGCAATCTTGCTTGAGGCTTGCCTTACAGTACATAAAGCAAGGTTGCCAACCCACTGGTACTTTTGCCATAGCCTTTTACAAGAAAAAAAAGAGAGAGGGAAAAGTTAAACAACCGACAACTTACCCACAGCCTTTTTTACTCTAACCCAACCTAAAGCAAGGAGCTGGCAACTTTGCTTGTGCAATCAACCCGGTTGACCGCCCTCAAGTGGAGATCAGTGTTGCCAACTCCTCACTCGAAAAAAAAATCACCAAGGTTTTTTTGGTCTAACCTAGCCTAAAGCAAGGAGCTGACAACTTTGCTTGTGCAATCAACCCGGTTGACCGCCCTCAAGTGGAGATCAGCGTTGCCAACTCCTCACTCGAAAAAAAAATCACCATGGTTTTTTTTTTGGTCTAACCTAGCCTAAAGCAAGGAGCTGACAACTTTGCTTGAGGCTTGCCTTACAGCGCATAAAGCAATTTTTGCCAACCTGCACACACTAAACAAGGAGAGCCGACAACAAATATGTACTGCCGTAAAAGAGAGAGAGATGGGTGGATGGTAATATAGTATGTGTGTGCGTGTGCGCGTATAATATGTAGCATTATTAACTAGAGTGTGTTGGCAATTTACTTACAACTAAAAAAAAAAATAGAGATGCCAACTTTGCTGTAAGATGAAGAGAGAGAGAGAGAGAGAGAGATTTATGGCTGGCAAGAGTAATGAGCGAATGCGCCATATCGTAATTTTCCAACTCCGTATATCGTGACCTTTGTAAACCTCTCTCGGGGGAACATTGTGACGCAAACAAACAAACAAAATAATAATGGTTGTTTTTAGGATGCCTGGCCCCTATAACCTCGCCAGGGTGCGTGGTGCCCAACCAAAAATGTAAAAGTTTTCTAACGGCTGCGGTTATAGATTACCGCACCTCTGTAGAGTTTCACGTGTTTTTTTTTTTCTCAAACTATTAAAGCACATATTTGAGGAAAACAACGCCACCCATATATAAATAAACCCCTCAAACTAACACTAATTAGAATTAGCCTGCAAAATTTTTCTCGTAAGATATTTTTTTTGTAAACACTCTACCACCAACAGATCACATATAAATAAACATACCCCCAAAAAAATGCGCTCCATGAAAAGTTGCCCTGTGTGCAAGATAACCATATCAAGCGCACATTTTGCAAGACATTGTCGTACCTGCGCACCTGGTAAGTGTGTAATCGCTAAAAAACCATGTCCCAGGTGCGGTATACCTATTACCATTAATAATTTGAAGAGGCATATAACATCATGCAAAGTTGTCGTCGAAGCACCTGTCCCCCAACCGTCGACCAGCTCGACCAAGAGGAAGGCAGAAGCAGCCTCCATCAATGCACCACCCGCGAAACGCGTCAAGCCTGTGGCGAAAGCGAGCCAGTCTGCTTTCCAGCGGTTGTTAGAAGATTTTGTCATCACTTCGGAGGGCTCATGCGACGTGCGTAGCTTTTTGGAGGAGAAGCGAGCAGAGATTATTTCCATCCTCGGTGATACGCTTGCAACGCACTCCACCAAATTCTACGCATCGCTACGTTGCCAGTACAAGAAGCCGTCCGATGAAATTTACAGCTTCTGCCACAACACCAAGGCGAAGACGCTGCATCTGGCGGATATCGACAACCTCGAGGTCATCTACAACCAGTTTACCGATGAGCTGGTGGCGAAACAGGAGGAACATCAAGCTAAAGGCTCGGGGGGTTCGCTGTGTGGCGAGCCTCACGAACTGTGCGTCAAACTTTGTAAGTTCATACCTCTCTCCGCCTCCAGCTACGTCCCCTTACCACCTACCATTGCGGCAAAAAAGGCCGTCCTGAACATTCAGAACAGTGACGCCAAGTGCTTTGTATGGTGTGTTCTGGCAGCGTTGCACCCAGTTGAGCCAAAAAATAATCCAAAACGTGTTGGCCACTACCTACCCTATGAGGCAGAGCTGGAAGTTGCCATGGCTGGGATCGACTACCCGGTAGAGGTCCCGGACATTCGAAAGTTCGAGGCTCGTACGCGGTTGGCTATCAACGTTTACGGTCTCACTGACGAAAATGCGGTGTACCCCATCAGGGTGAGCGACGTAAATGTTGATGGTACGCAGGAAATTCACCTTCTGCTCATCAAAGACGAGACCAATCACCACTACACCCTCATCCGTTCCCTCTCCCGGTTGGTGTCGAGCCAAACAAGCAAACACGAACACCACATAGAAGTTTGTCGCAGGTGCTTGTCAACTTTTGACAATCAAAAACAGCAGGATTATCAGCACATCAAAGGTCCCAACATCGCTGCAGAGAAGCTTGCCAGCCACAAGATCTACTGTAATGCCAACGAGCCTGGTGTGGCAGTCTTGCCCAAACCTGGCACCGTGGAGCGTTTCCACATGCACGGTGCCATGGTGGAGCATCCCGCTATCATCATCGCGGATTTCGAGGCCTTCCTCAAACCCCTGTCCACTTGCGATCCAGATCCCGAAGTTTCTTCCACCACCCCGTACCAACTCCACGAGGCTTCGAGTTATGCATACGTTGTGGTGCGACGTGACCAGCACATCGCCCCCGAGCCCTACGTGTACCGTGGTCCCGACGCAGCCAAACACTTCCTCGAAAGGATGGTTGTTGAGGCCAAGGAGATAGGGAAGGTACTGTTGGCCCCCAAGTCTATGCTCCCACTGTCTCCCGACGACCAACGTAGACACGACGAGGCCATCGCTTGCCCTGTCTGCGTCAAGGAGTACACCGCCAACAACCGTAAAGTCCAACACCACGATCACTTTAACGGTAGGTATGTTGGTCCATGGTGCAACGGATGCAACCTCATGGCCCGGGACCCGCGCTTCATCCCTGTATTTTTTCACAACGGCTCGGGGTACGACTTCCACCACCTGATCAAGCATCTTGGGTACGACGACATGCGAATCAACGTCCTGGCACAGAACGAGGAGCGTTACATTAGCTTGAGCAAGTGGGTGCGAATTTCAGGATCACACTCTACCGTCGAGCTTCGCTTCCTCGACTCCCTGAGGTTCCTCCCGGCCAGCCTCGATGCTCTCGCAGGGAAGCTTAGCGACGAGCAAATGCTCATTACCTCAGCAAACTTTCCGAACTTGGACGCCGGCCTCTTCAAGCGTAAGGGAGTCTATCCCTATGAATACATCACAGACCCTTCCAAGTTCGCAGAGACGTCGCTACCTCCTCGAGCAAACTTCTACAGTCAGCTGCGAGGCTCGAACATCACCGACGAGGAATATCACCACGCCCAGTCCATGTGGCGCGAGCTGGGCTGTCGAACTCTCGGGGACTACCACGACGCCTACCTCAGACTTGATGTGACGCTCCTCGCCGACGTGTTCCAGACGTTCCGTGCGACCGCAATGAAGATCTACCAGCTTGACCCTGCCTACTTCTACAGTCTCCCCGGACTGGCGTGGTCGGCCATGTTTCTGGTGACGAAGATCAAACTGGAGCTTCTTTCGAACGTGGACATGATGCTGTTTGTGGAACGCGCCGTGCGGGGTGGAATGGTCCAGGTGTCGCAGCGACACTCGCGCGCCAACAATCACCACATGGCCACCGGCTACGACCCCTCACAACCGTCCAGCTATATTATGTACACGGACGTCAATAACCTCTACGGACACTCCATGATGCAGCCACTCCCTTTTAGAGGCTTCGAGTGGGCTGACTCTTCCAACTTCGACGTCGAAAGCTTCGACGATTCGGAACATGGGTTCTTCGCCGAGGTGGATCTTGAGTTCTCCGAGAAGCTGCAGGATTTGTTCTGCAATCTTCCCCCTGCACCCGAGTTCAAGTGTCCACCCGATTCCAACCAGAAGAAGCTCGTCATGGATTTCGAGCCCAAAGAGCGTTACGTCCTGCACTACCAGAATCTCCGGTGGTTGATGCAGCGAGGGGTCACGGTCTGCGCAGTTCACCACATCCTCAAGTTCGAGCATTCTCCATGGTTGAAGCCATATATTGAAGTCAACACCAAACACCGCACCGCAGCCACGTCCGAGCTTGATAAGGATTTCTTCAAGCTTATGAACAATGCGGTGTTTGGCAAAACTATGGAGAATGTACGGAATCGCATGGACATAAAATTGGTAACGAGGAAAGCACAATGTCGCAGGCTCGTAGCGAACCCGTTATTCAAATCGAGGACCATTTATAACGAGCAGCTTGCTCTGGTGCATATGAGGAAGGGTGAGGTGAGGCTCGACAAGCCAATTTATGTTGGTGCCTCAGTATTAGACCTGAGCAAGCTGCACATGTTCGAGACGTACTACGACATATTACGTCCACATTATAGCCACAACATCTCGCTTCTCTACACGGACACGGACAGCTTGGTGTACCACGTCCACTCAGCCGATGCATACAGGGATATAGTCACGGTACCAGCTTTGGTCAACCTCTTCGACACCTCGGGCTATCCCCAGCCGAACCAGTACGGCATCCTGTCCCGAAACAAAAAAGTGCCTGGCAAACTCAAAGACGAGAAGGATGGTGATGTAATTCTCGAGTTTGCAGGTCTTCGCGCCAAGGCCTATGCCATCAAAGCCGAGGGCAGCGTTACCAAGAAGGCCAAGGGTGTCGGCAGACAGGTGGTTCGGGAGCATCTCGCATTCGAGGACTTTGTCGATTGCCTCAAGACCAGATCGTCGGTTCTAAGAGTAGAACAGCGCATCCAGAGCGTCGACCATATCATCACCACAAACAAAGTTAGAAAAATTGCCCTGGATCCCAACGACGACAAGAGGTGCGTCCTCGAGTGTGGTATTCACACATTGCCGTGGGGGCACTATCGCTTAGCAGAAAGCAAAACCTGCAACATATGTCCATCTTCAACAGAAGATTCATAAAAACAAAACAAAACAAAAAAAAAACACTTTGACTGTCATTTACAAAAAAAAAACACTGACTGTTATTACAAAAAACTTTGACTGTATTCTTAAATAACCAGCATGCCTATGAATTTGTTTGGTTTCAAAAAACAGATCATTATGGAAACCATACCAGATCATGAAGTCTTACCTTCCGTGTTACCTAAACTCAACGGTCTGTTGATCATTCACCTCAACAGCATTTGGACGAAACTGAATGACGATGTGGGCAAGATGTTTTATGTTTTTAATAACAATTTACATTTCTACGAAATTCCGATCGACGGGAAACTTCAAATCACCGTGAATCCGGAAAACGCAGGCGAAATCAAAATTTCTACCGGCAAGAACATTTTTCGAATTAAGCACGACAAGATGCTTTCTAACATTACGTACGATGTTTCCGCAGGAGATTATCTTTACATGGAACTCCTCGGAGATTACGACAAACTTATTCCTCTCTTCGTAGAATTACGAATCGTCTATCCTATTATAAATAACCGTTAACAAAATGCCTAACGACATTTTCGGCAACACCAAGCGTGTAGACCATGCAGAAGAGATTCTCATGTTGGACATTCGAGTTAAGAAGTTGAGGACCGATTTGATTGCTTTGCAGGAAACCTTAAACAAAAGTTTAGAGTCGGAAATCGCCACGCTCCAAACGCAATGTCTCGACCCCATTCTGAAAATCGATTCCGAACTGAAAACGCTGATAAAAAATTATGTCGACGTACCTTCTTACGACAACGTTCAAAATATACAGTTGAGCGTGGATTCGCTTCAAAATGATTTGGCCAAATTACAGCAATTTCAATCGAAAAATGAAGATTTGGAAAAATTGAAACTCGAAATCGAAGAACGAACTTCCGCAATAGAAAAGAATTTCTCTGAACTTCAAACCGTCGTGAACGATATTGATGTAGAACGCTTGCACGTCGTCGTTTCCAAATTACAAGAAGAATTCACCAGCACGTTGGAAGAAATTAAATCCAAGTTGCAGACTTTGGAAGATACAATGACGAACCTACCATCGTCGGACGAACTGCAGGTCATCGGTAAAAGCGTCGCGAACATAAAAATTCAATTGGAGGCCTATCAAGATTTCGAACACATTCAAACCACCATCGCCACGCTTCAGGCGTCCTTGGAATTGATCAACGAAGAAATTAAAAATATTCACGCTGAAGCGAGAGCGTTGACGAGCATTCAAGACACGTTAAGCACGGTTCAGCAGAAGATCGAATATTTAGAAAATTTAAACGTCGAAACGAATCTCGCTCATTTTCATCACGTACTGGACAACATACAGGGTGACTTGGAATCGTTACGAACGAGCGTGCCTTCGAGCGAAGATTTGGAAAAATTGAAAACGGCGGTGACGGCACTATCAGATTCGAGTGACATCAAAAGTTCGTTGAGCGATCTCGAGAGTAAAGTGGGCAATCTCCCTACCTCCAAAGAATTACACGCTTTGAAAAGGAACATATCACGCATGCTGAAACGACTGGAAACGGAAACGGCGAACGTGGAACAGATTCGAGACGAACTTGCCTCGCTGGTGTCGACGCTGCCCACTTCGCAGAGCGTCGCCGACCTTCACATGCAGTTTACAGACATGCGAATCATCGTGAACGATCTTACCGAGAAGAGCTCGAAATTGAATCAAATCGAGAACCTTCAGAACATCGTCGTCAACATCAGAGATCAAGTTGGAGTGCTGGAATCAACGCAGGAATCGACGCTGACCTCTTTCGGTGCCAAGTTGCAAGAACTCAACGAAAGCTACAAGCAGTTGAACGTGGAAGTGAAAATCAAACCGTCATTTTCTACCGTAACGGATACCATAGTCGAGCATTTGGTGCCCGTACAAAACACACTGGGTCAGCTTCACAGCAACCTCGTTAGCATCGATACTAAATTCGCTAAACTGCATTCTCTGCAAGCCATCGAAATCAACAGCGTTCCCAATCAACAGAGAATCTCCACGTTCGTCGAAGGTAACAAGCTGTACATGTTGCATCCTTATCATCCGTACTACAAGTTTCTCCTCGATGGCACGATTCAGATAAACGAATTTTCGTACTGGTCTCACGGCAGAAAAGCTAGCGTTCCCACCATGACCTTGATATCGAATCGTGGTGTCCAGAAAGCGGGAAACATTCCTCTGGCACGTTGGAACGAAACGCGCAACATATATGAAATACACGAAGACGAAGATCTCACCGTTTTCGACGTGAGTGCCGGTGATAAGCTGATCATTCAAAACACGAGCGAAGTGCCACCCTCTTTGAATCCCATCACGCTTGTGCTTCTCTTGAAACGTAATCTCTAAAAAATGTCTAGGCAAGCCATCGTCGAAGAATTGCATAAACCTGCACGCCGCAACTACGAACGTTTGGCTGTGGTAACCAAGGGCATCGACGACCTCTGGCAAAGTGACCTCGTGGAGATGAGTAGCGGCAATTTGAAAAACGTACATAAATTGAACAAGGGCAACAAGTACCTCCTCACCGTCATAGACACGTTTTCGAAATTCGCATGGGCTCTACCTTTGAAGGCGGAAACGGGAACGTGCGTCACGGAAGCATTCAAATTAATTTTTCGCGAAAGCGGCGGCAGACGACCACGGTTTCTGCAAACGGACAACGGTAAAGAATTTTACAACGCCGTATTCCAAAAGTTTATTCAAAAACACAAGATTCGACATTATTCGAGCTTCAGTCACATCAAAGCCAGCATCGTGGAAAGATTCAATCGAACCTTGAAAACACACATGTGGAAACGATTCACGCTTCGGGGAAATTACAAATGGGTCGACATCCTGCCGGAACTCGTCGACACCTATAATGATACGGTACACAGAACGATAGGCATGAAGCCAGTTGACGTTACCAAGTCTGACGAGCAGCGTTTAATTTCTACAGTTTACTGTCCAAAGTACACACCCACGACAAAAAAAGCTAAATACAAAATTGGAGACCAGGTGAGGATCAGCAAATTCAAACGCACCTTCGAGAAGGGGTTCACAAAAAATTGGAGCACGGAACTTTTTACGGTGGTTCGAGTTCTACCTGGAAACCGACACACGTATATAATAAAAAATAGTAGCGGCGAGATTTTGAAAGGAAGATTTTACGAAGAGGAACTCTCTAAAACGAAACACCCCGACACGTACCTCATCGAGAAAGTATTGCGTAGGAAAGGTGACAAACTGTTTGTCAAATGGCTGGGACTTCCAGAAAAGAGTTGGATCGACGCGAACGAAGTGATCTTGTGAGTACGTGGAACGTGGTGAAGCGTCTACCGGATCCGGAAAGTCAAACGAAGAAAAAGAACGGCAAGTTGCTTCCCGACAGCATCCGCTGTCTGATCGTAGGTCCTTCGGGGTGTGGGAAAACGACACTGCTCGTGGACAATTTTCTCCTCGCACCGAATTGGTTAGATTGGAAGAACAGGCACCTGTACGTGTTCTCGAAAAGTTTGGAGCAATCCAAATACCAGCAACAGATGAAACTGTACGATGGTCTGGACATTGCAACGTTTGCCTCGGAAATAAAACCACTCGACGATTGTCGTGAAAATTCAGTCGTTGTGTTCGACGACGCCATCCTGGAAAATCAAAATGAAATTCGCAACTTTTTCACGCAAGGTCGTCACAAAGGAATGGATTGCTTTTACCTA
Organism: Lepisma saccharinum; assembly: GCF_977018435.1. Taxonomy (NCBI): domain Eukaryota; kingdom Metazoa; phylum Arthropoda; class Insecta; order Zygentoma; family Lepismatidae; genus Lepisma; species Lepisma saccharinum. The sequence goes on from NC_139230.1 coordinate 127,889,992, forward strand.
GCTCAAACGTTTTCCAAAATTCCAAAACAGTTAGTACGCGACAACGCTAATTTCATATGTTTGTTTCGTCAAGATCACACCAACCTCAAGCACGCGTACGATGACTACGTAGGCGGAGACATGAACTATAATCAATTTTCGGAAGGCTGCTCTACTTGCTGGAACGGTGACGATTTCGGATTTGTGACGATCGACATGACGAGGAAACCCAACGACGGAAAATACAGAAACAAAATCAACGACTTTCTAAACGTTGCAACGTTGTGAGAAACGACGTATATAAATAACGTCATGACGAAACGAAAAATCGAAGACGAAAATCTCAAGTTGCGAAAATACCTCGCGAAACGCTTCAAAGGTTGGAAATCCGAGAATCGCGGATTCTACGAAGAGAAGAAACGTCAGGATCAACCCGTGATCGATGCCATCAGCGGTCTAGGTAAAGAAATTAAAAGTGTCACGGAACAAAATAAAAATTTGATTAATGAACTCGTACCGCTCGCAGCTAAAAGTTACACCGTACCCACGCCCATTTCGAGCATTCCTTCGACGCCGTTCGAACTGAAGGATGCACCTGCACGACGTCGAGCCATAGGCAGCACGTCGTCGTCTTCGGATAAGATCGAGTTGGGACCTTTGGCACGAGACTACCTGAGCACGGGGAAATTCGACAAGGATGAAGTGTTCGGATTGTATCCCAGCATGGAAACCAGCGAAGGCGGCGGTGTGGTGTGGAAGATTGGGAAATCGAAGGTGACCTTCGAAGGCAACGACATTAAAGTCAATTTAGGCGACAAGGATAGTTGGAACAGGTATCCGGGTACGGTTGGACTGTGGGAACTCGTCGCCAAAAAGCAGCCGAAAGATTACACCGACGAAGATTACCAGAGTTACAAGGAAATTCTGATCATGACGGATGCCTTGTACCAGAACAACGACGCCTCGCAGAATAGGGTGAAATCGAGCAGCGGCGAGAAGTACAGGAATCTCATCAAACCGATTTGGAACCAGGTCAAAACAGGCAGCGGCGTCAAACGCTACAACACGTTACCCAAAGAATTCGTTTGGGTGGACGACGTTAGGAAACTCGTGGACCGATTGTTGGTGATAGCCGGCGAAGAGAATGCAGGCAACCGTAATTTCTACAACGAGAAGGTTGGCATCGTGGACATGATCAGCACGAAACTTTCCAACTTCATCGTGAACGACGACAAGGGCATAGGTTACCTGATCAAAATCATCAACACGCTGCCTCCGAAATTCTGGAACGTTGCCGAAGGAAAGGGACTCGTGAACGACATCATCAACAAGTTACCTTTCGAGATGCATCTACCTGGCTACCAGTACTGCGGACCGGGTACCAAACTCGAGAAAAGATTGGAGAGAGGAGACAAGGGTGTGAATCCGTTGGACGCCGCATGCAAAGATCACGACATCGCCTACAACACCACGCAGACGGATCTGGATGCACGTCACGAAGCAGACAGAAAGTTAGAGCACGCAGCTTTCGAAAGATTCGTGAGTAGAGACGCATCGTTGGGTGAACGGGTCGCCGCACTAGGCACCACCATCGCCATGAACACGAAACAAAAATTGGGGTGGGGTATATAAATAACATACAGTAAAAAAACAACATGGATTGCATAACTAATTTGCCACCCGAGCTACTATCTAAAATATTCAAAAAGGTAGTTAACGGAGATGTTAATAAACTTGTAAACATAGCAAGAACAATGCCGGAATTTCGCATCCCTTGTGAAATGGTTCTCAAGGACCTTCTTCGGGAGATCAGCGGCCTGAGGTGCGGTGATCTCAACATTCTGCTTTTGGCTGCAGGGCAAAAATTGGACGATAGGTCGGACGAACTGTACGAGGCGATGCAGGGAAGAAGACAGTATACTGATGATTGGTACAAGTCTATGCAGGAGAAGGATGATATCACTACGCACATCCTCGCGTTTTCCGAAGCACGAACTTTCTTCCTCTGTTAAAAAATAATAATATATATACGTGCCAAAAAAAAAACTTGATATATAAATAACACACATCGTGAAAAAAAAATAATCTTCGGTATATATAAATAACACACATCGTGAAAAAAAAAAAAGCAATTAAATTTCTCTCTAACACTCTGAAATTTTTTTTGATATGACGACCGAAAAAATAAGTGATCTCCAAGCATTAAAACAAATGCTAAATTTGTCAGTTGAGTATGTAAAAATTCAGGAATTGGAAGTCGACAAACCTTACACGATAACTTCCGGTTCAATCGTTTCTACCCAGTATGGTCCCAAGGTACGCCTGTTGCTCAACGCACAATACAGTCTATTTTTACCAGATCGATACGCTAACATGTTATCCGATGAGAAGCTATCTATTTTAATCGAGAACAAAACTCGAATCGTGTACAAGGGGACAAAGGAACTTCTTGGCAAGAAAACGAAGCACGTAATAGAATTTGTGTAACGACTGCGAGGCCTTGAAAATATATAAATAACATACCGTAAAAAACTACACAAGAAAAAATCTCAGAATATATATATAAATAACATACCGTGAAAATAACACATAGAGCATCAACATGAAGCCCAAGGGTGTCGTGTACCAGATACCATACTCCAATCTAAAAAATCTAGGTGCTCTCGATGGGTTACTCACCAAGAAACAACGCGAGAAGAAACGTTCTTGCTTGTCAAAAGGACACGGAATGAAATTGCTGCTCAGCACACCTCAATTGAAAAGATTGCAACGTTCGCGGAAACAGCAAAAGATCGGAGGTTTCATATTCAGCATCCCGGCCATCCTGGCAGCATTGGGGGCCGTGGGAAGTTTGGCCGGCGGAAGTGCCGCCATCGCGAAAACCGTCATCGACTCAAAGAAGAACAAGGCCGAGTTGGAAGAACAGAAACGTCACAACCTGGCCATGGAGAAGAAGGGGAAGGGCGTGATGAAGAAGTTTAAAAAAAAGAAACAGAAGCACTCACCAACCGAGACATTGAATCTCTGATCGGACCGTTACAAATCAAACACTTCAGAGGAGTTTTCATGTCCGACTCGTTACCTTCAAGCGTCAAAAGAAGAGAATGCGGAGTAGTCAACTTGGACGGTCAAGAAAATCCAGGCACGCATTGGATATGTTACCACAAAAACGACAATGATAAAGCATTCGTTTTCGATTCTTTCGGGGGTGTTCCACCTACAAATTTAATTCATTATCTGAAAACGAACAAAACCTCCATATACTACAACGACGAACGCATTCAAAATTTCGGAGACGTGAACTGCGGTCATCTCTGCCTCTCCGTGCTCGCGTTTCTCTCTAAAATAAATAACCCTACGATCGAGGATTTCCAGAAAGCATTGTGGAACCTCAAACAGCATCACTAGGATGGGCGTGTTCCATCTCACGAGCGAATCTTCAATCTTGAAACTCACGCTGCACGACGACATCGTCTATCCTAAATCCGTGGCTCTGCGTGCATTCTACAGCATGTACCTCATACCCAATGTTACGCAGCACAACAACAAAATTAGCGTCGGAAGCGAACACATCGTCGTCACGCCAGGACAATACAATCTTTCCACTTTGCAAGCTCAATTACCCAAAGGCACATACCTTTCTCAAAATTCGGTCACGCACAGAGTGGAAATCCTATCCGCGACGGAGACCGTGGACCTGGGCACCATGGGAGAACTTTTAGGTTTCGAGAACAACACCAAACTCGAAGCTGGCATCAAGCACGTAGCAACCAACATTCCTAAATTCTTGGCCATAGAGACTCTGAACGTACACTGCAACGTGGCCGAAGGCATGATCACGAAATCTTCGGACGGATTATTAGGAAGTCACAAGCAGACGGGAATCATAGCCACTTTCAAACCAAGTTCCGAGTTTATGGAACCGATCATCTACACGCCCTCTTCGCCGATCTATTTTCCAGTATGTCGCAACCGCATAGACGACATAGAGTTGGTGGTGACGAACGAGAAAGGAGACGTGGTAGATTTCGCAGGTGCAACGACTACTGCCATCGTGGAGATCAACATATAATAAATAACCATACATGTAAAATGGAGCAAATCGAAAGTTACGAATTGCAATCTTTCCCTCCCAACCGTCGGACGTTCGCCAATCTCAACGAGGCGAACAGGGAGATCGAATACGATGTGGACGTAGGGGATGGGTTCGTTCATCCTCACAGAGCGGACCTCTACCTTCAATTCGACGTGGTAAAGAAGGAAAGCGGAGACGCGTTTCCTGCAGCAGCAAACTTGATACTCGTAGACAACTTCGTGCCTCACCTGTTCTCGCAGGTGGAGGTGAGGAAACACAACACCGTCATCGACAGAATCGATTATCCAGGCATCACGTCGACGGCAGTGGGAACGTTGAAATTATCCAAAACGGACGCAGCGTACTATCAGGCCGGGGGATTCGAAGCAGGAACCAAAATATCGACGAAAAGTGACACGGTGCTCTTTCCCATGCGTCTGCTGCCTGGTTTCTTCTCGGACTACAAGGAGACCATGTGGAAGGGAGGACTGAGGATCACGTTTCGAAGAGCGGCCAACGACAACGACGCACTGATGCGATACGCTACTTTAGGTCCGGACGGCACCACGTCGCTGCCCAACACTTTACCCGAAGCAGCGAAATGCGTCATCCGGAGCATGGAATTGAGAATGCCGGTGGTGGAATACGAAACGAACTACGCCCTCAAGTACAAAGCGGAGATCTTGAAAAGTCCGCAGGTGTTCATTCACTTTCACGCTTACCAGTGCGTGCAGAAGATGGCGTCGGGAAGTCACATGGAATTCGACGTGACGACGCAGTTCAACAACATACAGTTCGACATGCCAGATTTCGTCGTAGTGCTCTTTCAGACCGGGAGGGACAAGAATCAGGAAAAAGATTCCAGCAAGTTCGACGACTGCAAGATCAAGAACGTTTATCTGAAGAACGGTAGGAACGAAGTGTTCCCGCGCGAGAATTACAACCTCGACGTGACCAAAAACGATTACCTCAAACTTTACGAAGCATTTTCGGCTTACAAACGCGTGACCGAGGGAAACGTGGACATGTACTACACGCCCAGCGAGTTCAAAGCACGGAGACCCATGACCGTCATCAACACATCTAAGAGAAAGAAGGTTGTGGTCAACGATCGAACCAACATCAAGGTCGTCTGCGAGTTCCACGATGCCTTGCCCGAGGATACCCTATGCAGTGTCATCCTGATTGCAGAGAAGTCCTTCGCCTACGACGTGAAGAACGAGAGGGTCACAGAGCAGTTTTAACAAGTTTTTAACATCTTTTCTTGCAAAATAAGAAATTTTCTGCACTAGCACAATCAGTTGCAATGGCACAATACGAATTTCACTAGTTCAGATCAGTTACAAATATCAATTTCATTAGCTATCAGCTACAATATCTTTTTTTTGCACTATAGCACGAGACAATCAGAAAATTTGCACAAAAAAATTTGTTGTTGTTTTTTACACGTGAAAATTAACAATAAATTTTTTTTTATCGTTTCAGATGCTGTCGAAACATCAAAAACACATACACACACACTAGAAAAAAGCATGCAACTTTATTTGTAACACACACACATACATTCTCCATCTTCATCAAGAAAATATTATAATAAACATAATTATTTTTATCTATATCTCACAATAAAACTCTATATCCAAAAATATCACAACATCAAATAACACTAGAGTCGTTAGTACACGTTGCATGCATTACGGAGGTCCTCTGTAGGGTTTCATGGAAGTTTGGGGGAAAAAAAAAACACGTGAAACTCTACAGAGGTGCGGTAATCTATAACCGCAGCCGTTAGAAAACTTTTACATTTTTGGTTGGGCACCACGCACCCTGGCGAGGTTATAGGGGCCAGGCATCCTAAAAACAACCATTATTATTTTGTTTGTTTGTTTGCGTCACAATGTTCCCCCGAGAGAGGTTTACAAAGGTCACGATATACGGAGTTGGAAAATTACGATATGGCGCATTCGCTCATTACTCTTGCCAGCCATAAATCTCTCTCTCTCTCTCTCTCTTCATCTTACAGCAAAGTTGGCATCTCTATTTTTTTTTTTAGTTGTAAGTAAATTGCCAACACACTCTAGTTAATAATGCTACATATTATACGCGCACACGCACACACATACTATATTACCATCCACCCATCTCTCTCTCTTTTACGGCAGTACATATTTGTTGTCGGCTCTCCTTGTTTAGTGTGTGCAGGTTGGCAAAAATTGCTTTATGCGCTGTAAGGCAAGCCTCAAGCAAAGTTGTCAGCTCCTTGCTTTAGGCTAGGTTAGACCAAAAAAAAAACCATGGTGATTTTTTTTTCGAGTGAGGAGTTGGCAACGCTGATCTCCACTTGAGGGCGGTCAACCGGGTTGATTGCACAAGCAAAGTTGTCAGCTCCTTGCTTTAGGCTATGTTAGACCAAAAAAACCTTGGTGATTTTTTTTTCGAGTGAGGAGTTGGCAACACTGATCTCCACTTGAGGGCGGTCAACCGGGTTGATTGCACAAGCAAAGTTGCCAGCTCCTTGCTTTAGGTTGGGTTAGAGTAAAAAAGGCTGTGGGTAAGTTGTCGGTTGTTTAACTTTTCCCTCTCTCTTTTTTTTTCTTGTAAAAGGCTATGGCAAAAGTACCAGTGGGTTGGCAACCTTGCTTTATGTACTGTAAGGCAAGCCTCAAGCAAGATTGCCAGCTCCTTGCTTTAGGTTACGTTAGACCAAGAAAAAAAAACCTTGGTGATTTTTTCGAGTGAGAAGCTGGCAACACTGCGAGAGAAAGGTTGCCAGCTCCTTGTTTTAGGTTAGGTTACCCCAAAAACCTTGGTGATTTTTTCAAGTAAGAAGCTGGCAACACTGCGCCATCAAATAGAGCTCATGCCTTACGAGAAAAATCCATTAAGGCAAGCTCACCACTTCAGCTCACCACAAGAGGACGTTCAACCGGCTAAACTGCACTACTGTCTTGGTTCGTGAGTGCTTCATCTTTTTTTAAAAAAATTTCTGAGTGCTCTAGACTTCACACCTTTGCCTATTTTTTTCTCCATGGCAAGATTATGACGCTTTTGCTCTTCTAATTCTACCTTATTTTTTTTCGAATCAATTACAGTTTTGGCAATAGCAGCACTAGCCCCTGCCAAGCTCCCAACTGCCCCCAATGCAGCCAGGATAGCTGGAATGCTGAATATGAATCCTCCACTGTGTGTTTTCTTTCTTGCATTTTGCAATCTTTTTAATTGTGGTGTACTAAGTAATAATTTCATTCCGTTTCCTTTGGCTATACATTGTCTCTTCTTTTCTTGTTGTTTTTTAGTTAAAATCGAATTAAGTTTTAAATTTTTAAGATCGTTATATGGTATTTGATACACAACTCCTTTTGGTTTCATGTTGTTTTATTTTTATTATTTTTCAGGGTATTTATATTACAAACCCCACCCTAGTTTTTGTTTTGTATTCATAGCAATAGTTGTACCCAACCCTGTTATTTTTTCACCCAATGATGCATCTCTGCTTGTTAATCTTCCAAAAAGCTGCCTCTTCCAGTTTTTGATCTGCCACATGACGATCATTCAGATTTTTGTGTGTGTTGTATGCAATATCATGTTCTTTACAAGCTGCATCCAGAGGATTAATACCCCTGTCCCCTTTTTCTATTCGTTTCTCAAGTTTTGTACCAGGACCACAATATTGGTATCCAGGTACGTGTAACTCGAACGGAAGTTTATTAATATCATTCACTAAACCTCGACCCTCTGATATATTCCAGAATTTAGGAGGTAAAGTATTGATAATTTTAATTAAGTATCCTATACCTTTAGGATCGTTTACAATAAAATTAGCTAATTTGTCACTAATCATGTTTACAATACCCATTTTCTCATTATGGAAATTATTGTTCCCAGCATTTTCCTCCCCTGCTATAACCAGCAACCTATCTATAAGTTTTCTCACATCGTTTACCCATACAAATACTTTAGGTAAAGTATTGTATTGTTTTATAACACTACCGGTTTTGAGTTGATTCCAGATAGGTTTAATCAGATTTTTGTATTTATCCCCGCTGCTCGATTTCACATGCTTTTGACTGGCATCGTTATTTTGGTACAAAACTTCAGAGAGTGTCAAAATTTCAGAGTAACTTTGATAATCATCTTCTATAAAATTTTCGGTTGTTTTTAAGTAATGAACTCCCACAGCCCTACGGTACCAGGATATCTGGACCAGCTGTTTCTCCCACCCAAATTAATTTTTATGTTGTCCCCTTCAAATGTTACTTTAGACTTGCCAGTTTTCCATACTACGCCTTCATTACCCTCCATAGTTGGATACAAACCAAATACCTCATCTTTTTCGAAATTTCCTGTACTCAAATAATCCCTTGCCAGGGGACCCAACTCGATTTTATCTGATTCTTCTATAGCTGCTTTAGCAGGTGGTTTTTTAAGTACCAGAGGAGTGTGGATGCTGGATAATGGCGTAGGAGGGATATCTGCATAATTTTTATCAGTAAGAGGTACCAATTCATTGATGAGGTTTTTATTTTGTTCTGTAACACTCTTAATCTATTCACCAAGACCACTAATTGCATCGATAATAGGTTGACCTTGACGCTTGTGTTGTTCGTAAAAACCTCGATTATCTGATTTCCAACCTTTGAAACGTTTGGACAAGTACTCTCGTAATTTCGAATTATCTTCTATTTTATGTTTCGTCATATTTATTTTTTGATTAATGGTTATTTTATATCGTTTCAACGTTTAAAAAGTCGTTGATTTTATTTCTAAACTTACCATTGTTAGGTTTCCGAGTGATGTCGATAGTAACAAATCCAAAATCGTCGCTATTCCAACAAGATGAACAGAATTTTGGAAATTGGTTGTAATTTAAGTCTCCTCCCCCATAATCATCGTATACATGTTTGAAATTAGTATGATCTTGACGAAACAAACAGATTAAGTTTATATTATCTCGTAGTAATTGTTTGGGAATTTTGGAATAAGTTTGAGCTAAATAAAAGCAGTCTATTTTTTTGTGACGACTCTGTGTAAAAAAAATTTCTAATTTCATTCTGATTTTAAAGAATAGCATCATCGAATACCACAACAGAATTTTTTTTAACATTGATCGAGAGGTTTTATTGTTGATGCAAATGTTGCTAAGCCCAGTCCCTCGTACAACTTGATGAGTTGTTGGTATGTCGTTGTTCTAAACGTTTTGAGAATACATACAAGTGTCTATTTTTCCAATCTAGCCAATTGGGGGCAAGCAAGAAATTATCAACCAGCAAAGTGGTTTTTCCACAACCTGATGGGCCTGCAATGAGGCATCTTATGTTATCAGGTAACAACTCTCCATTTCTTTTATTAGTTTCCACTACATCTGGTAAACGCTGTACCACATTCCATGTTGGTGTCAAAGAATCACCTGGTTTGCTTCTATCCAACTTTTGTCTGGCAGATATGTATCTCGAAATTTTGTTTTACTAAGTTCCTCTTTATAGAATCTCCCTTTCAATATTTTGTTATGATTATCCTTTATGATATATGTATTTCTATTCCCTGGTAAAACTTGAACCATTGAGAATAACTCCGTACTCCAATTTTTAGTAAAACCCTTCTCGAATAACTGTTTATATTTACTGACCCTTACCTGATCCCCTATTTTAAACTTTGGCTTCTTGGTAGTGTATGTATACTTTTTTACAATAAACAGTAGAAATCAATCGTTGCTCATCAGATTTGGTTACCTCAGCTGGTTTCATGTGAATAGTACTGTGTACTGTATTGTTGTAATCATGAACTAGCTCGGGTAAAATTTGCACCCACTTATAATTGCCCTGTAGAGTGAATTGTCTCCACATGCGACAGTTTAATGTTCTGTTGAATCGTTCCACTATACTAGCTTTCAGATCACTGTATGTAGAATAATGTTTAATATTATGTTGTTGCATTAACTTAGCAAATGTAGAATTGTAAAATTCTTTCCCTCTATCTGTCTGTAAATATTTTGGTATCCTTCCCTCACCAAATATCGACTTAAAAGCCTCGGTAACACAAGTACTAGTCTTGGATTTTAAAGGAACAGCCCATGCATATTTGCTAAAGGTATCAATAACTGTAAGCATATATTTGTAACCATGATTTATCTTATCCAAATTTTTTAATGTCCCCCTTGGAGGGGCCATCTCGATTCAGATCAGCCTGGAAGAATTCATTTATACCTTTTGTTACTACACTTAATCGCTTGTAATTGCGACGGGCTGGTTTGTGTAATTCATGAACTATATCTTGTCTTGACATCGAGTTCGAAGTGAGAATATCGCATAAAATTGATTGTCTTCAGGGTATAACCGCTTTAAGTGAAATACTAGCTTGTCACCAATTTCAATATCAAAAACTGATAATTGTTCGTCGTCATGTACTTTATATTTATTGGTAGACTCATCCCAGTATGCAATAGGTATTTGAACTGCCTTGTGTATACCATCTTTTCGCACTATAGTAAACTGAGGAACTTCAATATGTTTTCCATGTTTTAGAAAACTAAAGTTAAGAAATCGTAAACTACCATCAACAAAAAATTCATGTACCTGACTGTACGGATATAATTTGTAAACATTGCCAGCATTGACGTACGTCCAGTGCCCTCGAGCATTTGGAACAATTTATAACCTAACAATTTCCATAGAATAAAATTGACGAGTATCTACGTCATCTCATCTAGTCTGCTTAATACCGGTTCCAAGTGTTCGTTGATAGTACGAACCAACTCATCGTAGCTAGGTTTGATTTTTACATCAACATACAGTTGTTTATATTCCTCTTTGAGATCCTGAAGTTGAGTAGCAAAACCTGATAAAGCAGATTCTTGACTTGCTTCAAGAGTAGTAATTTGTAACGTAATATTAGAAATAATCTCCTGTAAATTTTCTACAAGTTTCAATTTAGAACTCTGGGTAGCAAGATCGTGTACTTGACTTCTGATTTCTGTAAATAATGCATGTAGTTCGTTAATTATTTGATTGTTGGGGAGACTTGCAACAGCTTCTCTGATTTGCGCAATTTCTGCTTGAATGTTTTTGATATCCTCAGATTTTAAAATTCCATGTACTGCTCTCCTCATAGCTCTGATTTCTTGAGAAGTAAGCAAAGCAGCTACAGTATTCTGAAGTGTGGTAAGAGTTAATTTTATAGCATCGCGTTCTGTTGCATCAGCTGCATTTTTCAAAATTTCTTGCAGTTGCGTTATATCATCCTCCGTAGGTGTAGACTATTGCAGTGTCTCGAATTTACTCTGAATGTCGTCAATAAGATGATGGAAATGCGATAATTCTGATTCAGTATTCAAGCTTTCATGCTTATTAACTTGCTGTTGAACTATAGCTAGAATATCAGTAATGCCAGGCAGTTTCGATTCCAGAGCTTCCTGTACACTTGTTAGCTCATTTCTCATAGTTGTGATAGTATCTTCTATGTGAGCTATGGTACCTTGTATCTTCCCAAAATCTTCATAAGTCTCCAACTGTAATTTGATGCCGGCAACGCTCCGAGCAATAGCATTTAATTCAGAAGTTGAAGGTAAATTATTGATAAAATCTTCCAATGTCTGTAGTTTCGATTGAACTTCTGTTATAGCTGTATGCAGTTCATCTGTCTGTAATTCAGATTTGATACTTTGCAATGTAGGAACTTCGAAAGATTGAAACTGTTCTTGCAATTTAGCAATACTAGCATTTACCTGCTCATATTCTTCTTGAGTTTTGATATTCGGGATGATGGTTTGCAGTTCGGTACGAATACTATTTGTCTGGTCATTTAATTGCTGTTTCAGCTGTTCGGTATTCGTTCTCTGGATTTGTCTAAATTTATCAAGTTCTTTATTCAAGTTGGCAATATTCTCTTCTAAGTTCTGAAGATTATCTATTGAAGCTAAATTAGTATATTTCTCAAGCAAAGATTTGAGTTCTCCATCAATTTTTACTATAGGATCAATTAGTTGAGTTTGAAGATTTTTAATCTCTGCTTGAATATTTAGATTTAGCGAATTCTGTAATATGAGTAAATCTGATTTCAGTTTCTTTAGACGTACATCTAAACTAGCAATCTCGCTTGAATTATCTGGAATCTCCTGTCGCCTTCTATTACCAAATATATCCATGTTTTTTTTTTTGTTTAGGTATTTTATATATTAATAAGAGGCTATATTATTCTCATTTCGATAAACAGAGGAATCAATTTATCATACTCTCCAATTATCTCAGCATACAAAAATTCACCTGCTTCCACATCGTAAGACGTATCAGGAAGTAATGTACTATGTTTAATTCTATACAAATTTCGACCTATGTGCAAAACTGCCGCATTCGGTGGAGAAACATTTATTTGAATTTTCCCACTAACAGGTAACTTACATGATGATCAGTTATTATTAAACACAAATAAGTGCTTTCCAGTGTCCTCGTCAACATGAGACCAAATACTATTCAAGTGAACAAGAAGTAACCCTTTCAATTGATGATAAATTTCTCTAAATACATCCATGTTTACTGGAATTCTCTCTACAGGCTTATTATGTTGTTGCTTCTTAAACCCAAAAATATTCATGACGTCTTATTTTATATTAGCTATTTTTTATTATATATAAAATATATATTTGTACTAAGTATAAAAAATAAAAAATAACAAAACTCAATCTGATCGAAATTACTATGAAAAAATCACTTGATACACTTTTTTTAAACTTAAAAATAATAAATAGTATGTAGCTTTAAAATAAGTTAAATGCTAAACTTTTAACATTGCAACAACACCTCCGTACTCTTCAAACACTCTCACGATACTGACTGATCTGTAATGCGAAAACCCTTTAAGTAACCTAAGCGCGGATGAAAACATCTGAAACAGTAAGTCAGTCAGAAGACACCCATTATGTCATAACCAACAACACGCTAGATACGGGTATGCGTAATAACTTGTTGCGTAAACATTGCACAATAGTTTACCTTACGAGCCATCGCAATGTTGCGTAATTTAACTCGAAAGAAATTATGACACTCGTACCAAGTGTGAGGTAAAAAACAACAACACAGATTTGCAATAGTATAAAATCGACAAAAACATCGTCAAAATAGGTTTACCATTTGTGGTTTAATTAATAAAAACAATAGTTCTCGTACCAAGTGTTACTTTGAAGCCCTAAAAATACACTACTTGTACTTATAAAAAAAACTAGAAAAACTCACAGGAATCTGTCAAGTAAACCGGAAGTGGACCGGAAGTAGACCGGAAGTAGGGTGCGTGGTTGTAGGTGGGTGTAGGTGTTACGTACTTTAACTCGAATGAAATTTTGACACTCGTACCAAGTGTGGGATGAAAAATCACAGATTTGCAATAGTATAAATTCGACAAAAACATCGTCAAAATAGGTTTTCCATTGTGCTTAAATTAATAAAATCAATAGGCCTCGTACCAAGTGTTACTTCGAGCGTACCTGATTACACTACTACTATATATATATATATACACATGTTCATATAAATATAAGTGTGTATTATTTCACTCTCCACTATAGCCTTTCAGTAACACACACACACAGAGCTGCAAATTATGGTAATCCTAGCCTGCCTCTGTCTTCCAATACATTATGTTCTAATTTCACCTCGGCTAAAACTCAGACGGCTAAATGGGATACTCTGACCCCTCTCAGGTACGGGCTTGGTGAATAAAGCATTGAGAACTTAAGGGAGGTGTTAGTGAATCATGAAATAAATGAACGACTCTTCTCAAATTTTAAGATTGGCAACTGCAACTTCTGGGAGGTTACTTTGACCTTTCTTTTCATTCATTTTTATCCAGGAGATGGTTTATTTCCAATATATACGAAAGCTTACATTACAGTCATTTACAATTCATGAATATCCTTAATTTAAAAAAAAATACAGAATCCCCTGTTCGTTAATATTCGAGTCGATGAATCCAGAATTCTAATTTGCTGCATGTCTCCATGGGAAAAATCCAAATATGTATATATGCAGGGAATAGTTACGTGTGTATGTGTGTCGCTAGGATAAAGCCGTACCAGGGAAGAGAACCCTGTCGTTTATGCAACCGTAGACGAAGCTTACGGCCTACCAATCAGTAGCAAACAAAAACTTTCGTACGTGCCCCTTCCTACAGTATTGCGACCAAAATGTGTCACGAGTATACTAAATACTCATCAATGTCTATATTCACAATCTCAATGTCAAAGTTTAACTAATTTCCACGTTACAGCAAAACCAAATAAAATTGTACAAGGGGAACGATTTATCTCTGTTAATAAATACTAAACTCGAATCATTGCCCGTTGCAACTTGAACCTTATTGAATACATTAAACTTGAAAGAACAGATTCGATCTTCCCATTGTTGCTAAACGAAATCTATGTCAATCTAAATCATAAACATTTTTCTGCTGTGAAAGAACACAGATTTACATATCCAATATTAAAGATTCGGTCAGAAAATTAACATATGGTATATTACATTAGGCCGCGTTTACACTTATTCTTACAATAAATGAAATATTAGTGGATTATAAGCCTAGTTAAAATATTTCTATTTATCAAAAAATTTGAAATATAAAAGATTACAAATACGAAATATTAGTAATCAAATAATAAGAACCAACTAATATAAAATAATCCATAATAATTAACGGCACATGGATATGAGCCGTGAGGTTCATATCATAGTTAGTATTCGAACAAAATAACCAAAGAAAAACAGCGTTAGATCAAAAAATTGAGGTTACAATAGAGGCACTGGGTTATGTTTCACCATTTAATCCAAAGAATAACTGGTTCCACAGTTTTCAAAATTCCAAAAATTAAGTTTTGTGAATGGTTAAACAACATAAACTTTATAACTAAAATTTATCTTACTTGTAAAGCTTTTTTCTGAAGGTATCTAAAATTTAATAACAAAATATAATAAATGTGCATTTCAGTACACACTGCATGAAACGTACAAAAACGATAATAATAAAATAGTTGTGCTGCAAATTCACACTTCTGATGGATACAGTAGGAAAGTCTCCTCAAGGATATAAGGACAGCAATAATAATAGTAATACATTTGGAAAAAATAGTTTATTATGAAATTTTTAATTATTATTTTTTAATAATTATTATTTTTATTATTTATATTTTTCAAATTTCTTGCGATGCACATGGGAACAATTATGAGTGACCCCCCGAATTTTTTTCTTGCCTACGGCCATTGAAGCTCTGGCTTCTGGGTTCACCGCCAGCACAAACCTTCATGGTAGTACTTGTGTCGTGTTGTCCATACATGTTTGGGATTGTCCTTTCTTTCATTTCATCTTATCACTATTCATCCTCATCTTCGCCATTAGTCAAAAGTGGCAGAAAAGAGAAATAAAATAAATCCAATCAATCAATCAATCGTATTTTGTTTCATTTGTGTCAAAGTACGTTTTCGTCAGAATAAAACGTTTCATCCAACACTCAAAAAAACTACACAAGGCACATATCGAAGAACCCTATTTCCCAGCATTTCTTGAATTTTGTTCAGGTAGCAAGCTGAATGTTTTAATCGAAGTTAGTTATATATCCAACCAGTGTCGTAGCAAGAAGTGGGCGACCGCCTGGGGCGTAGCGCATGAAGGGGCCTGGCGTTCCATGGGGTTGATACGAAAAATGTAATGAATAAAAGTGAGAAATATAGATGGGAAAGGCTATTTTTTGTGGGCAATAAAATTAAAACATTCTGTTTTTATCTAGTTTTAAATTCTAGTTTAACGTTATAATTTAAATGGACACGTCAAATCAGAAGCGTAACATACAGGTGAGCGGGGCTCTAAGCCCAAGTGGTTCCGAAAAAGAAGTCAAAATTATTGTTGTAAATCTCACATGAAACATTTACGATAACTTTCTTGGACATTTTCATCATATTTTTTTCTTTTCTTGAATAAAAGCGCTTTGTCTTGTCTATTCTTCTTTCTTTTGACTTTGCACTCCAAATTCTGATATGTTAACAAGCACCTCAAACTGTCACTTAAATGCTTGCGTTGTTTTCAACTCAAGGAGACCATGGATAATATTAGCAGTTCTTCCTTTCTTCCGACAGCTTCAGATGCAGCGATAGTAGATCAACAGGTTATAGTTTAGATAGGAATCTCAAAAACTGACGCCAAGGGTCCCGGGTTCGAATCCTGGTCGGGCTTGGTTGTTTGTGAATGTCCATTCATCAATTTCATCATTTCATCAATCATCCCCATCTTCGCAAATTAGCCAAGAGGCACAAAACGCGAAGTAAAATAAACTAAATCAAATCAAATCAAATCAAAAACTGAATTCTTAATAGCTATTTTCACCTATTTTATACCGTGTTTTGATGCCATTATAATCAAATCACATCATTTTTACACGTATTTTAGAATCTTCAATGAGAAATCAGATGGTTGATGAATCTTGCTACACAATTTTACGTGCAAATGTTTTGACTATGTCAAAAGCAAATGTACGTAATCACAATATATTCAAATTAATAAGACGTTTGTATTTTTGCAATTGCTTGTTTCTAAAATAATGAAGGCGATGCTTTGGTTTTGCGAAAAAATACAGTGTAGAATGTACATTTCTTATTTGAAAAATTTTTCAGCTTTGTATTCATATGGTGCATGGGTTCCCTAGCTGCATTCTATCTTTCCCATACTTAATTTTATATCTTCCCATACTTAATTCTATATTACATGAAATATACAAAATGAGCAATCCAAATCGTTCACATCATCATCACAAAGAACACAGAAAGCGCTGTGATTTTTGCAGAAAATATTATTCGAAATTTTACTTGTCTAGACATAAGGCAAGGATACATGCTGATCAATAATGCAAACGTAAACGTGCAACGGCTTCGACATTGAACAAAAAAAATTGCTCAACAAATCTTGTAAAATATTTATCTATCATTGGAAATATTAAATCAACCAACCGGTATTCCTCATTTTCTTAATATCCTTGAACAACAAATAATAAATAGAATTCACAATCTGCTTTTGCAACATTCCATAAAAATACATTTTATTTTATCGTCGCTTTACGTAAATTCAAGCGATGAAAGAGAAACTATTACCATCATACCATAGTAAACTCTCTGCATCGTGCTGACATCCTCGATTAAGTACTTTTTACGACGATGTATCCCGAGCACTTGAAGAAAAGCATCAAAATTTTGAAGCTCTAGGGTCGGGATGGTCCCCCTGCGGCACCGATCATAAACTTCGTGTAAAAATAGCCAAATATGCGCCTTTTCGTTGAAACAGTTACATCGACAAAACTCTAGAAATTAAAAATAAGAAAGCTGTGTTGAATACACACAATGTTGATAACAAATGTTTTCTCTAGTGCATCATCGTACATTTTCATCCAGCAACACGTAATATGCATCGTGTCTCTCACTATGATCGCCATGAATATACGTATTACTGAGTTTAGAAAAGCAATGTCTCATATCCAATATCCAGTATATTTTTTCAGATATCCAAAAGTTCGAAAAGCAATACGAACAAAACAAAGAACAACCCATAGCTATGCACATTTACAGCTACGATGAATATTTTTACATCTATGTGCTTAGACATTATCCACCACCGGATAATTCACACCTTATTAGATTGTTATATATTACAAACAGACAAGAGAAAAGAACTTTCCTGTGAAAGTCAAAAGAAGCAACATTATTGCCTTATACAAAATCTGCCATGCTTGGTAAGAAAAATATTACCTCGTATTGCACTAAAATTACAATATGCGATCGATGTCACTTTATACTTTATGGAAGAGGCATGAAATCAAGCGAAGAGCAATCGGAGGAGCATGTGAAAGATTGCTGTCGATATCCTGCAGTATCTTATCAATTTCCGTCTAAAACCATAAAATTTAATTAATATTCAGCATTGGTACGACATCCTTTTGTATTCAATGCTGATTTCGAAACAATACAATGTCCCCTTGCCTCTTGCCTTCCAGATGCAGAAAAGCCAAATTCAACGCATATTTCTGAGCATGTAGCTTGCTTGCAATTTCGCTTTGATATTGGTGCCTACCTATGGACAAGATAGTCCAAAGGCATATATGTATATCGAGGAGAAGATGCTTCAAAAGTTTTCATCGATACTCCTTGCAAGTGTTCTCCGTTCTTCCATGGAGAAGAACTGAAGAAAAATCCCACACCGGAACATCAATGCAAGCTACTGTTGTGAAATTTGTAAGAAATTATTTGATTCAAATTGCAAAAGAGATCGTCACTGCAATCATTACACAAGAGATTTTATTGCTACGCTTTGCAATGCATATAACTTGAAAATCAAAATAACTTTATTTTCTTCCAGTATTTATTCATAATTTGCAAAATTTAATCTTACCACTTCTATCAAGCAGCTTGTCTACTCTAGTGAATCAATTGGATGATGATGAATTTGTGTGCACAAGGCAACATTTTGGCAACGATCATTTGCCATTGTAAAAGAAAAAAGACGTCTACCCCTACGAATTTATGCATAGATTTTCTAAATTTAAGGAGCCCAGTTGCCATTGCGAGATGAATTCTACAATCGTCTTCAAGACAGCGAATGCAGCGAAGGAGATTTGGAACACATTGAATTGTAAAACCATGAGCAATTATCATGGTATCTGCGTATTTAACTTTGGATACGATCTTACTAGCAGACGTGTTTGGCAAACGATGCTGGAATATACTTCATTCCTAGAATTGCTTCGTACACCTCAACAGCAAGCTATCAGTTAAAGTGAAAATTTCCGGAACTTGTAAAAATATTTCTTCCTGAGCTGGCTGGATATTAATTTGTTCCTTGGAATCTAGTGTAATGAGAGCGGTTAAAGATTTCCTTTATTTCAAGCGCATTACTATGCTCAGAATTGTCTTCATGTATTATCTTATGAATCGTTTGGCGTTTTCCACGATTACGTTCATGTAAAACTAATATTGGCCATTTCAAGGGGATCAAAAGGTAAACGCTTACTACGTATTTTGCACCCACTTCTATTTTTGCGCGTGCAATCGCAGCAGTATTGCCTGTACTTGTTTAATGTTCTGTTGCACTTTTCCCTCTCTTACCCCGTCATCAGTTAGCTCTCGCATAACTTTATAGTAAAAATTGTATTTATTATTCTAATCCTGGTTCCGTTCCCGACTATATTGTCTACAAAAACTTTTGATAGCTGGCTTTAGATATTTGTCCCACCACTGAATTATGTTAATTTGTTTCACCCTTAGTCGTTCCAATACTTCCATTTCTCTTGTAATTTTTCAACAAAAAGGGGATTATCAAATAAAGAAATATTCATTTTGTATATTTGTATATTTGGCATTTGCATCTTCGACGCCATTATTATTGCACTGTGATCTGAGATCCAAGTTGGCACCAAATTAACACTCGTGATTTTTTGGTATGATTCATTTTGAAACATAAAATCGATCTACCGTGAAGCGTATGTGAAGCCTGCACTTGTTGGGTGCCAAGTGTCCCATGCATCTTTCCGTTGAAAACCATTAACCAAAAGTTGCAGTGCATTGATGTATTAAATCCAGGGTGCTTGTCTTTTGAAAACAAAACACAATTAAAATCGCCTCCACAAATAATATGTTGCTTACTACCTTGAAGTTCCGTAGCTACTTCAGTTGCGAGAAATTCATTGCGTCGCTGCCTTTGATTGCTACCAGAAGGCGCATACAGATTACATATCCACAGTTTTTCCACCTTTACAGTTGTAATTCTACCACTTGTATGGTATTCTACATTTGATATAGGTATATTGTCTCGAACGAATACAGCTGTTCCTTGTGGCGGAATAAGTGTAATTATTATATACAATATAACTAGATGGTAAATCATAATTAGTTATTGCTACTTCTTGAATGAGAGCAATATATTTAGCTGACTGAATTAGAAAGTCCCCCAAATGCACTTTGTTTTGTTTTGTAGTTTGTTTATATTATACTAGCAAGTCTAATGGTGGTAAGCATTACTATTACTACTAAACAATTTCTTTTACAAAACTGCTAATTGTATAAATCGTTGTACTGGTTTTTGGGATATTTTACACACAAGAATTCGCAAAATGAAAAAATAAATACCGGTTTACCCTATAATATGCTATACTCTGGCTATGTATGCAATATTTCACACCAATGGTCAAGGCCAAACTATTTGTTAAATTATTTTTTTTGATCTACTTAAATCACCTAACCTGCGCATAGATATTTTTTTCGCTAAGTTATTGTTGGTCACTTTTTCCGTATTTTTAGTCCTTTTGTTTGTTCCAGATATATTTTCCACTACAAGTTTCATATTTACACTACTACTCTCACAATCTTCATCAGTAATCAGAACGCTATCCCTTTCTTCCCCCGTTGGTTGGTGTTGCTCTTCCTGTCTTTCCGCCGTCTTCTGACCCTTAATAACATTGGTGTGTACCACGCCATCCTCTGGGACCACTTCTCTCACTGGTTAAGGGTTGGAGTATCTTTTCCTCAATTGCCAGACATTGTGTACCATCTTCCGCTGTGGTCTTCGAAGCCGCCACTGCCGGTTCTATCGATGTGTCTTCTACAGGGTTGATAGGTGTTCTTTCCCTCTGGGAGTTAGGAAGACTTCCTGTAGGTATTTCAGTTGATTCCAGCTGGTTCTCAAGGCTAATAGAAGGTGTTTCACTGGATGAAACTTCGTGGTATTTTCCCGATGTTCCTACGTAACCTTCTCGTTGTTGCGCCACTTGATTGTAGATTCGCCCTTGCCTGAGCCGAACTCTCATGACAGTAGGTTGACGAAGCTCGCACATTCTACGTTCATGTCCAGATTGGTGACAAATCTGGCATGTCCGTTGCTGTCCTTCATAGATAACGTGACATTGAAACGAACGGATCACTAGAAATAACGGTATTGGTTTCTTGACTCCCATTTTAGCCACTCGCACACCATTATACACTGGGCATCGAAAGATCCCCGACCGTTGTTCTTTGACTACACTATCCACAGTTCCAAATTCTCGCAGTTTTTCTTTCACACTATCATCGTCCATTTCCAGTGGGAAATTAAAGACACGCACAAATTTCACTTCTCGTCCCGCATCCTCTAATGACACTTTCACACTATTGCCATCAGCGTAACGAAAATCCATGCCTGGCCCATGTTGTTCTAAGAGTTTTCTCATTGTCGCTTCTCTCACAAATTTCCCCCCTCCATGTAGGACTGCCTTGACGGGACGAGGGTGCTTAGTAGGGAGGCCATTTTCATCTCATCATTTCACCCATTCTTCACATACATATCTCACGTTTTTCACCATTCCATCACGTCATTCATCTCCATATCTTTGACCTCCCTATAACTAAGGTAGGGAGGTCATTTTCATCTCATCATTTCACTCATTCTTCACATCCATATCTCAAGTTTTCATCATTCCATCACGTTATTCATCTCCATATCTTTGACCTCCCTATAACTAAGGGTCCTGCTAGAGGAGACAACCTCGATAAAAAAAACCTATCCCAAGGTGTGAGTTGCACGTGCCGATGGGACAGTGTTGGCTGCAGGGGTAGGTGCAGTCGCGAACGTGACCTCGGGGATTTCGGTTTGGTCCTCGAGTAGCCTCCATTTTTGGGGGTAGGCCTTCCTCGGCATAGAGGGCATGTCGAGGCGACAATTTATGGACCCTCCACAATAAATACTTTTTGTATATGGGTACAAAAAACAACTCAAACGGGGGGAAACCTCCAAAACGAGCGCGGCCTTCGAGCCCGCTTCAATTAGTGGAAAAGACAAGTAACGTTCCACGTTATCCTGTAATTAGTATTATTCAGAAGACCGACGATGAATCTGGAACAACAACGAAGAAACATGGAGCTGCTACATTGAAGGACTTGTCACCATTTCTTATCAAGAAACAGCTAGACTACGCCGCTGGTTCAGATGTACCAGAAATAAAAAAGCTGCGAAACGGGAGTCTACTGATCCAGACCAGCACAGATCGCCAGACAAACAACCTTTTAAAGCTAAGATCTTTGGGCGACTTCCCTGTTAATGTTGAACCTCACCGTCAACTTAACAGTAGTAGAGTTGTGATTCGCCACTGGGATCTGCTAAATGCCGAGGAGGAAGAGATTCTCGAAGCACTCTCAGACCAACATGTCACCGCAGTGCAGCGAATAAAGACGAGTACGTCCGGAGAACTAGTACCAACTGCTTCACTTATACTGACGTTTCAAACGACCACTCTCCCAGACAGGGTACGGGCTGGATATTTGAGACTCAAAGTCCGTCCGTACATCCCTAACCCGATGCGGTGTTTCAAATGTCAGCACTTTGGGCACACTCAGCCATCCTGCAAGGCCATTACCGCCCTTTGTGGTAAGTGTAGTCTGCCTGATCACGGGACCGAACCTTGTTCTTCAGGTCCCAAATGCATTAACTGCCAAGGCGAGCACCCAGTCTGGCATCGTGACTGCCCCTCTTTCCAACAAGAGAAGAAAATCAGAGAGTTGGTCGAAAATCTCTGCTGGTGAAGCAAAACAACGTCTCCGTGAAAGCATACGCACCAGTTTACCTGTTCCATTCGCTACAGTTGTTGCAGCTGCTCTTACCCGTCGCAGTGAAGGTGTACAAACCAGCGACGTGTCCATGCAAACAACAACGCTTCCCGTAGTTGCTCGCCCTGCTTCGAGGAAACCAGCAACCACTCCTCGCTCCACAGAGAAGAAGTTCAAGCAGCTACACAGTAAAGAATACTTTCTTAAGTCCAGTAGCTCTCCAGTCAGGGTGGCAGCCACCACCCTGAAACTTAAGGCGCAGCTGAAGGCTGCCCGGCGGGCGCTCAAAGCACCCGCCCCCACTCCCCCTTCTTCATCCCCTTCGCCCTCTGTGTCCTTATCCGAGGACATGAAACAGGACGAAGCCGCGGATGAAGAATTTATCAAGGTGACAGGGCCTAGAAATAGAGTACGCCTTAAAAGGTAACTATCAAACCTACAGCTATGGCTTATTGTCTCCAATGGAACCTTAACGGTTTCCGTACACATCTCGAGGAACTGCAAATTCTAATATCTGAATTTGACCCTGCCATCATATGTCTCCAAGAGACACATTTTCGTCCAAATGAATCAGTGATTCTGAACGGATACACGCTTTACCGCACCGACAAGCTTCCTGAGAGTCGTCGTGCACACGGTGGTGTTGCAATCGGTGTTCGAGATAACATCCACTCAACGCCAATCTTTTTCACCACCCCCCTCCAAGCTGTCGCCGTGCGGGTCCATCTACCACAGCCAATATCTGTGGGCTGTGTCTACATCACAAGGGAGGAGCGATTCTCTCTTGATGACCTCCTTTGTATATTCGAACAACTTCCGTCTGCTGTAGTTCTTTTGGGCGATTTTAATTCCTACCATTGTTTGTGGGGCTCCGTTCGTACAGAGCCCCGGGGTCAAATTGTAGATCAATTTCGTGAGGCATCAGGTTTAACGTTGCTGAATGATGGGATTCCCACATATTTCAGTCCTTCCTCAGGCACATACTCTGCGTTGGACTTGTCCTTCTGCAGTCCCAGCCTTGCTCCTACCACATCTTGGAGCCTTCACCCTTATCTCTGTGGGAGTGATCACTTCCCACTCTTTCTTACTCTGGAACATCTTCAGCACTCACGTGAACAACACCCTCACTAGCATCTCAGTCGGGCCGACTGGGGTGCCTTCGAGTGTGCAGTGGACCTAGAAGTCGATCTTGCGTCGACTTTACCACCAATCGACGCCTTAGATATCTTTGTGTCACGAGTGCATGATGTGGACGCACCTCCATCCCACATCCCAGTGGAACTGCGAGGCGACGCCCAGTCCCCTGGTGGACTGCGGAGATCAGTGCAGCCATAAAGGACCGCAATCATGCCCTAGATCGATTTAATAGGAACCACACTGCCGCAAACCTCGAGCAGTTCCGCATTAAGCGTGCCCGTGCCCGTCAGCTCATTCGAGCCAGTAAGATGGCGTGCTGGGTCCAATACGTGTCTTCTCTCACGAAGCAGGCTTCGTCGAAAGCCGTTTGGACCAAAGTACGTGGCATCCAGGGGGGTGCATCTACTCCTCTGAGCGCTCTGGAGCACGATGGGACGTTGTACACCGATTCCGGAGACATAGCTAATATCTTGGCCACGCAGTTTTCTGATGCGTCTAGCTCTGAAAATTATGAACCACGTTTCCGCCGTGAGAAGGACCGTCAGGAACGACGCCCTCTAGTTTTTCGAAGTCATAACACCGAGCCATACAACTCTCCATTCACTGAACGGGAGTTCGATCAGGCGCTTCGAGATTCTAAGAATACAGTTCCTGGAGTGGACAAGATCCACTATGAGATGCTTCGTCATCTGCCCATTGGAGCCAAAAATTTCCTTTTGGCGCTATTCAACAGGATTTGGTTGAAGGACTGTTTCCCTTCCTCCTGGAAAGAAGCAATTATCGTTCCCATCCTGAAACCAGGTAAACAACGCACCGCAGCCTCGAGTTATAGGCCTTTTGCCTTAACTAGCTGTGTGTGCAAGTTGATGGAACGCATGATCAACAAGCGTCTCACCTGGTTTTTGGAGGAAAACTGTTTGATAAGTAATTTTCAATGTGGTTTTCGCTCCAACCGTTCCACACTGGACCATCTGGTTCAGCTGGAAACACATATTCAGGATGCATTCCTCAACAAGGAACATTTAGTTGCAGTTTTCTTTGACCTCCAAAAGGCATATGACACAACGTGGCGCTTTGGCATTATGAAGCAGCTCCATTCTTGGGGCGTCCGTGGCCATATGGCGTACTTTATTAAAAACTTTTTATCAGATCGTTTTTTCCGAGTACGTGTTGGGAACTCCTTTTCGGATCTTCACGAACAAGAGAACGGTGTCCCACAGGGCAGCGTTTTAAGTGTGACTCTGTTTGCCATAGCAGTGAACAGTGTCATGGCAAACATTCTTTTCCCTGTACATGGCCTCCTCTATGTAGACGACCTCACGATCTTTCGTCGCTCACGGAATCTCGCGTCAGCTTCTCGTCAACTCCAACTGACGATAAACCGTTTGGTTGAGTGGTCCTCCCAAACAGGTTTCACCTTCTCATCCGAGAAATCCGTGTGTGTTCACTTTTG
The DNA here is from genome assembly GCF_977018435.1 of Lepisma saccharinum. NCBI lineage: Eukaryota > Metazoa > Arthropoda > Insecta > Zygentoma > Lepismatidae > Lepisma > Lepisma saccharinum. The sequence continues at coordinate 127,915,226 of NC_139230.1, forward strand.
TCGTCAGCGTACATGTCATTTAGATCCTGTCCTGTACATGGGGAAGTCTCCCCTGTGCTTCGTGAATGAGGTCCGCTTCCTGGGCCTCATTTTCGATAAGAAATTAACATGGCTACCTCACTTTCCCAGTTAAAGTTCTTGTCTTCGAGTTCTCAACCTTTTACGTGTTTTTTTCTCATACTTCTTGGGGTGCTGATAGAACGGTACTGCTTCGCTTGTATCGTGCACTCATCAGGTCGAAGCTTGATTATGGATGTGTTGTGTATTCTTCTGCCCGCCCATCTAGACTTCGCATCCTAGACACCGTCCACCATGCTGGTATACGTGTGTGCTCTGGTGCCTTTCGGACCAGCCCTATTGCCAGTTTGTACGTAGAGGCATCTGAGCCGTCGCTGTCTCTGCGAAGACAGCGGCTGGTAGTGAACTACGTCCTCCATCTTTGCTCGATGCCTTCACATCCTTCATTTCACACCATCTCAGACGAGAATAGGCTGGCAAGGTATCGGCCCCACCCTAGTGCCACTAGACCATTTGGTGTTCGTGCAGACGAGATCCTGTCAGCACTTGGTGTTGACAGTGATCTTCCTGGCGTCTCTCCACTCATTCCGCCTCTCCCTACCTGGGAGTTTCCTGCACCTTCTATCGATTTTTCTCTGACTGACCTTCCAAAGTCAGAAACACCAATGGTTGTATACCAGCAAAGGTTTTTAGAACTTCGCGCGAACCACCCCAATTTTAATGTGTTTTACACGGATGGGTCCAAGACAGTCGAATCAGTTGGTTGCACCTTCGTCCTAGACTCTCAAAGTTCCAGTTACTCGCTACATCCTGCCTGTTCCATCTATACGGTAGAGTTGTACGCCATTCTAAAGGCACTGGACTTTGCAGATGTCAATGGTCTGAAGAAAGTCCTTGTGTGCTGTGATTCGACCACCGTGTTGCAGTCTCTGGATTCCCGGCATCCGGTAGCGCAACGCATATTCAGACGGCTTGTGTCCTTATCTGCCAGTGCGGATGTACACTTCTGTTGGGTCCCTAGCCACGTAGGCATCCAGGGGAACGAAGCAGCTGATGCTGCCGCCAAGTCTGCTGATGCAGATGACGACGTTCTCGTCCACCTTTTGCCAGCTAGCGACCTGCAGAATGTGTTCCGTTGTAGACTTCTTAACACTTGGCAGGCCGAGTGGGATGCGGAAACGGGGAACAAGCTTCACGCTGTTAAGCCCACCATAGGTGCTTGGCGTTCCTCGTCCCGTCCCTCTCGGCGAGTAGAAATTATTCTTACCCGCATGCGTCTAGGACACAGCCGTCTAACGCACGGTCACCTGCTCCAAGGGCTGGACCCTCCGTTGTGTCGTGTTTGCAATGTTTTGTTAAGCATTCGACACATTCTCGTTGAATGTGTCCATCTTGCTTACCTCCGGCAGACTTTTAACCTTTCTGGTTGTTTGTCTTAGAAGCATGCATAGTCAATAGTGCTCAATTTGCATACAGTTCACATGCAAACTCTCATGAAAAGGTTCAAAACAGTCTCCCAGCTCAGTTCTCATCTATACTTGGACAACAAAATCCTGCAACAAATTCTCAGAAATCCTACCTTTCCTACCCTTGCTTAAATAGCTAAAGTGCAATCTTCATACTAAAATATTGAAAAAAAGCATATCTATTTACATAAAAGTGTGTACACATGTGTTTGTCTGCGTGTACTCTTAGATAAATTGATAAAAAAGCAATATAGTTATAAATCAAAGACTATACCTAATAATATTAATTTCAAAATAAGCTGATAGAAAAAGATATAATAACTACAGTATAAGCTTTTAATTTTTGTTAATTACAAAAAATAAAAGTTAAATACAGTAAATGAACTTGGTCCCTTACATTGAAAAAGGAACATAAATTGAGAGTATTTGAAAATAAAATCCTTAGGAAAATATTTGGGCCTAAAACAGATGAGGAGACAGATGAGTGGAGAAGGTTACATAATTTGGAAGTACATAATTTGTATTCATACCCAGATATTATTAGAATAATTAAATCAAGAAGACTTAGGTGTGTAGATCATGTGGTACGAATGGGAGAGGAAAGAAGAGTATACAGAATTCTTGTTGGGAAACGTGATGGTAAAAGACCAATAGAAAGACCAAAACAAAGATGGAGGGATAATGTAGAGATGGACCTAAAGGAAATTGGTGGGGAAGGAAAGGAGTATATAGATCTTGCTCAGGACAGGGACAGATGAAATGCATGTGTTGCTGCAGCCATGAAACTTCGGGTTTAAGAAGGGTAGAGAGTTAGTTAGTTATACATTAAATAAGCATAATATTTGGATTGTACGTAGAGAATATAACAAATGTACAATGCATTGTGCGAAAACTGTCAACTTTGCATTATAAGCAGAAAATTAAACCAGTTTGCCCTAGAAATACATTTTAAGAATAGCCCAAAATAGCATGCGTAATAGAAAATTAAGAAAACTTTCTGATGCATAAAAGTACTGACTAGTGCTGAATGAATCAATTACTGTAAAATATTATTCTCTGATTCAAGTAATTTAACTGTATCTTTTGTGTGTAAAATATAATTGTTAGTTGAACTGATAAGTACAAATATTAACTTTATACGCCTTTATGCACTCTAAATAACATAACTTTGATATATAAATTAGTAACAATTTGTTAAAATTAAGTTAAAGTGTAGAATTGTTTTCTTAAATAAATATAAAGTAGTAAAAATACTAAACAAATAATTCCTTCTTTTCCTATTTAAAGGATGCCAAGCAGTGTAAACCAGTTGTTAGTGGCTAAATAACATAAAATTTGAAGGCAGTAACAATATTTTAAAAAATACTGTTTTTTACCTAACTTTGTGAATTAAATACTAGTACATTTTGTCAAATTATAAATAAAATATACCTATTTCTTTGATATTTGTACTAAAGTGAAGAAAATGTTACTAAAACTTGGCTAGTACAGCAAATCTGAGACTTTTAGCTTTATTTGTCCGTAACTGGATATAATTGTAACTTGTTAATCTCGCCAAACACAATCTTTACCTCAATTTTGGAAGCTAGCTGAACTTTGGCGTTTCGAATTACATATAGTGAAGGCCTCTATAGTGGAAAAATACACCCAGTCTGTAAAAATTTGGAAATGTTGTCTCCTTCTCTGTCGAACCAGACCAAGAGTGTTCTCAGGTGTTTCAATATATTTCTTAACATAACTAACTTTTTAAAAATGCAGGTAGCTTAGTTTGTATAGCGCTAGGCTTTTAACCTATCTGTCCAGGGTTCAAGTCCCTGGCAGGGAGGTTACAATTTTAGATTTTGTCATCGGATCTTGTGCAGACTTCAAATTTCATAAGTTATAAGCAATCTAAGTTAATTTTGGGAGTGGGCCAAATTGGTTCCTCATATAAAAAGCAATGACCAAATTGGCCGTAGCGCCTATGACCCTACTTGGGTTCATCCTCCAAAACATCTGCTTCGAGTCTCCGATGCCATGATGGAGCCCGTTCAGGTTCTACCGCCCACAAGTGTGTTCCTTCGCCAATCCAGCGAAGGTGAGAATAATAGAGCGCAACCCTCTATATATACATTCAGCTCACTGTTGGTCAACCCTTGATCTAGTTATTTTCATGCAATCACCTACATTTAGTGAATTTTGCCGTCTTTCTGTTTGATCTGTTAAATAAGCCAGTCAATAAAAATATACTTACATAGAAAAATCCTGATATAGTTGGATTCTCAAAAATATGTACAATCAGTGTTCTTGATACATTTAGCACCTGAGATAGTATAAATCAAAATCTAGTTAGTGTTGGCATGTGTGCTTCTGGTACATGTAGTTACTTGAAAAAGCAAATATCGGTTGTGTAAAAAATAGCCTCCTTGTGAAACAATGAAAAATTAACATTATATCCTTGTGAAACAATGAAAAATTAACATTATATCCTCATAGCATTAGTTGCAACTGCTTCTTGCAGATTAACAATGCTCTGGCGTGTGGCCCTACGTCACCTATAATCCTTTGTAAGGTTCGTGTTGTCCTATAAATTGTCGATATACATGCTAAGTCCCTAGTTACAGCCTAAGCTTTTAGCTTCAATAAATGTATTTTAGTCCTCGGAGACATATATTGATCTTAGAGTAAAAAATAAACCTCGTATAATAAACCAAATGGAAATAACCCAAGTGTTGATGCACCCAAAAAAGCCAGTAATACTTAAAAAATACCTTGAAAAAGGTTATAAAGCTAAATAATTCTTCTAGAATAGTAAAAAAGTTTGGAAAGTGGACCTAGGCCCCTAAGCCGTCTGTTAACTTCGTATTGTAATTATATTGTTAAATTGTTATATGTAAGGGGAAAAAACAATATTAGTAAGCGTCCAAATATGGACCCTCGGTAAAGGGGTTTCAGACCTCATAGACACATCATAATTGTCGTTACACTAAAAAATTGCCCTCGCATAAAAGCAAATAGTTGAAATGTTAAACATTTCGTGTACTTTATCCAGTAAGCCTTAGCTAGAAATACAATAAATGCGTTACAGACATAAAAATTAAGCAAGCTTTGATATTCTAGTGGCAAATAATAAGTATAAAATATCCTTTAAAATACTCTGACAAATAGTTGTGGGTTGTCTGAGATCAAAATTTTCAAGTCCTCTCTCCAGCATAAATAGGCTATAGAATTCACTAAGCCTCAAAATAATATTGGGTACATAAAATAAAAAGCAGATGGAGAGTGGTGCTGATCGCATCATCTCCAAAATAGCAAAAACAAAAGTATATAGAGCTCTATCTGGTATATTTAGAAAACTTTTACCTAGTATAGCAGTAGTGTGTTTGGTACTATTATAAACTCAACAAATGATGAGCCCCTCTCAGGCAGATTTGGCTACACTTAAAACTTGCTCAACATGCCCATATGAGCTTTTTGCTCAAGTGTGGTACTCCGTCTAATCTAAGATTTTTGTAAAAATGCCCTCGGGAATTTCCTGAAACTACAGTGTACAAATGATGAGCCCCCTTAGATTGATTTGTCCACACTTACAAAAGGCACTTCTGTGAGATTGTTGTCCATAAATTTGTTAAAAATATGCCCCTCTTGATATTTTTTTTGGATACACTTAAAACTAAGCCAAGATACACACACACACACACACACACACACCTACACACACACACACACACACACACACACACAAAGCATATTGTTGAACCCAACTGATATTTTTTATTAAGTATAGAGTTTTGATTTGAACCCCAAGAAATTTTATATAAATACCAAAGCCAAAAATATTCACACACATACACACACACACACACACTAAATATACAAAACACACTGCTGAACCCAACTGATATTTTTTTATTAAGCATAGAATTTTGATTTGAACCCCAAGAAATTTTATATAATAAACATAACAAAATTCTAATATTTATTTTTGTTTAACAGGTACAACAAGTTCTGAGCACATAAGCAGTTTCTGAGGAATACAAGGCAGCAGCAGCAGCAAGCAAATAACTTATATAAGGCAGTGTGTATTTTTTCTAATTGCATGGATAATCTTGACACAGGATTTTTTGAGAGAAGATGTATTTCAAAATACATAAAATCTAAGTCACTTGTTGATGATTTAAAGCTTAGATTCTTTGGCCTGTCCGAGTATGACCTGTTTACAGTGCAAAATGAAACTGAAATGCAGTGGGTGCTTGCCAGTGACAGGCCATTCCAATGCCTCTATCTCAATTTTATCAGCAAGTTTGAAAGGCTTGTATACAACAAGTACAAGAGAATTGTTGGATTGTTTGTTAATTTTTATACAGACAGGTGCCATTATTATTTAAGGTTGAAATTGTTTGACAATTATTGGTTCAACAATTGCTATGAGCATTGTTTTGAGTATAGGATGCCCATGATTGCATCTCAGAGTTTAAATTGGAGACATTATAAATATTCAAATAAAATTATTAACAAGATATCTAAAAATAAGAAGATTGAATTTGTTACAACTGATAATGGGAATTTGTACAGTGGTGAAGATTTCAATCCAGAGTTTGTATCAAATTCCAACTATATATATTTGAATGAGCTTGTCATGTATTTCATAAGGCAAAAATTTAGAGATTGCACTTATGATTGTATTGTTGAGGCACTGGGGCAGAATAATTTGCATGACATATGCAACTGTGGGAGAGTTTTGTCCAGACTCTCAGTGTGATTTCAGGCACAGGAATCTGGCAGTTGGGCAGCAGGCAGCCCTGATTATTTCAGCAGAGACAGCAATCAAGGTAAATAAATATTTGCTGCAGGTGTAATTTAATTCTCTTCTCATCAGTGTAACATATTTCCTGTCTTATGCAGTTCCAAATCCCTGCCCCATCAGTGCTGTAGAAATATCAGCCAGGCTCGGGTCTGTATGCAGGAAGAGGCAAGACATTTGTTTGAAATCTGTTTTGAAGCCTGTACCTAATCACAGCACAGCTCTGTCAGAGATAGGGACAATGAGTAATATCTGTAATTAATAATTCAGTAATCATTTCTAACAAGTTTAATTTTCAATAGGCTCTTCTCATCAGTGTAACATATTTCCTGTCTTATGCAGTTCCAAATCCCTGCATAGCAGTGCTGTAGCCAGGCTCGGGTCTGTATGTAGGAAGAGGCATAGTTGAAATCTGCTTGGGTATAATTTTTTGAAGCCTGTACCTCATCACAGCATAGCTCTGTCAGAGGATAGGGACATTGAGTATAAAATCTGTAATCAATAAGTCAGTAATCAATTCTAACAAGTTTAATTTTTAATAGGATCTTCTCATCAGTGTAACAAATTTTCTGTCTTGTTTCACATGCAGTTCCAAATCCCTGCCCCATCAGTGCTGTAGAAATATGAGCCAGGCTCGGGTCTGTATGTAGGAAGAGGCAAGACATTTGTTTGAAACCTGCTTGGGTATAATTTTCTGAAACCTGTACCTAATCACAGCACAGCTCTGTCAGAGATAGGGACATTGAGTATAAAATCTGTAATCAATATTGTCAGTAATCAATTCTAACAAGTTTAATTCTCTTCTCATCAGTGTAACAAATTTCCTGTCTTGTTTCACATGCAAATCCCTGCTCATCAGTGCTGCAGCCAGGCTTGGGTCTGTATGCAGGAAGAGGCAAGATATTTGTTTGAAATTTGCTTGGGTATAATTTTCTGAAGCCTGTACCCATCACAGCATAGCTCTGTCAGAGATAGGGACATTGAGTAATAATTAATAATTATTCTTGTCAGTAATTAATTCTAACAAGTTTAATTTTTAATAGGATCTTCTCATCAGTGTAACAAATTTCCTGTCTCATGCAGTTCCAAATCTCTGCCCCATCAGTGCTGTAGAAATATAAGCCAGGCTCGGTTCTGTATGTAGGAAGAGGCAAGATATTTGTTTTAAATCTGCTTGGGTATAATTTTCTGAAGCCTGTACCTAATCACAGCACAGCTCTGTCAGAGTGTAACAAATTTCCTGACTTGTTTCATATGCAGTTCCAAATCCTTGCCCAGCAGTGCTGCAGCCAGGCTCGGGTCTGTATGCAGGAACAGGCATGATATTTATGAAATCTGCTTGGGTATAATTTTCTGAAGCCTGTACCCATCACAGCACAGCTCTGTCAGAGATAGGGACATTGAGTAATATCTGTAATCAATAATTAATAATTATTCTTGTCAGTAATCAATTCTAACAAGTTTAATTTTTAATAGGCTCTTCTCCTGTCTTGTTTCACATGCAGTTCCAAATCCCTGCCCATCAGTGCTGTAGAAATATCTTCCAGGCTCGGGTCTGTGTGTAGGAACAGGCAAGATATCTGCTTGGACATAATTTTTTGAAGCCTGTACCCATCACAGCATAGCTCCGTCAGAGATAGGGACATTGAGTATGTATTATTACTGCACCTGCCCCATCTAACATGTTGCTGTGTTTCTTCAATACATTAGTCATAATCAATAAAATATTCAGAACAAACCTCTAAAAGATATGACAACCTGCAACAATCTGGATGTATGAGATGTTTTATTTTCTGTATTTTTCAGGCTCTCTTGTTACAATCTTGTTTCTCTCTCCAACATTGCCATCACTATAATTCCACATGTTCTATGCTAACAACTTCAAACCTGAAAACATATCTGTAATCAATAATTAATAATTATTCTTGTCAGTAATCAATTCTAATATTTAATTTTTAATAGGTTCTTCTCATCAGTGTCCTGTCTTGTTTCACATGCAATTCTAAATCCCTGCCCATCAGTGCTGCAGCCAGGCTCTGGGTCTGTGTGCAGGAAGTTTTGTAGTTGAAATCTGCTTGGGTATAATTTTTTGAAGCCTGTACCTCATCACAGCATAGCTCTGTCAGAGATAGGGACATTGAGTATAAAATTATTACTGCACTATATTTTAAAACCTGCCCCATCTAACATTGCTGTGTTTCTTCATAATCAATAAAATATTCAGAACAAACCTCTATAAGATATGACAACCTGCAACAATCTGGATGTATGAGATGTTTTATTTTCTGTATTTTTCAGGCTCTCTTGTTACAATCTTGTTTCTCTCTTCAACATTGCCATCACTATAATAATATCTGCCACATGTTCTATGTTAACAACTTCATAATCGATGCAAAAAAAAATAAACCTGAAAACATATCTGTAATCTAATCAATTCTAACATTTAATTTTCAATAGGCTCTTCCCCTGTCTTGTTTTACATACAGTTCCATCCCTGCTCATCAGTGCTGTAGAAATATCAGCCAGGCTCGGGGGTCTGTGTGTAGGAACAGGCAAGATATTTGTTTGAAATCTGCTTGGGTATAATTTTCTGAAGCCTGTACCTAATAACAGAATCACAGCATAGCTCTGTCAGAGATAAGAACATTGAGTAATATCTGTAATCAACAATTAATAATTATTCTTGTCAGTAATCAAATCTAACAAGTTTAATTTTTAATAGGCTCTTCCTGTCTTGTTTTACATACAGTTCCAAATGCCCATCAGTGCTGTAGAGATATCAGCCAGGCTCGGGTCTGTGTGCAGGAAGAAGCAAGATATTTGTTTGAAATCAGCTTGGGTTTAATTTTTTGAAGCCTGTACCTCATCACAGCATTGCTCTGTCAGAGGATAGGGACATTGTATTATTACTGCAAAACCTGCCCCATCTAACATGTTGCTGTGTTTCTTCATAAATCAATAAAATATTCAGAACAAACCTCTATAAGATATGACAACCTGCAACAATCTGGATGTATGAGATGTTTTATTGAATTTTATGTTTCTGTATTTTTCAGGCTCTCTTGTTACAATCTTGTTTCTCTCTGAAACATTGCCATCACTATTTAAACCTGGAAACATATCTGTAATCAATAATAATTATTCTTGTCAGTAATCAATTTTAATAAAATAAATTTCTTGTCTTGTTTCACATGCACATGTTCTAAATCCCTGCTGATCAGTGCTGCAGCTAGGCTCGGGTTTGTATGTAGGAAGAGGCAAGATATTTGTTTGAAATTTGCTTGGGTATAATTTTTTGAAGCTTGTACTTCATCACAGCATTGTTCTGTTAGAGATAGGGACATTGAGTAATCAACAATTAATTCTTGTCAGTAATCAATTCTAATAAGTTTAATTCTTCTCATCAGTGTAATAAATTTCCTGTTTTATGCAGTTCCAAATCCCTGCCCATTGGTGTTCAGCTAGGTTCGGGTTTGTATGTAGGAAGAGGTAAGATATCTGTTTGGGTATAATTTTTTGAAGCTTGTACCTCATCACAGCACAGCTCTGTTAGAGATAGGGACATCTGTTTTGTTTTATATGCAGTTCCAAATCCCTGCCCATCCGTGTTGTAGAAATATCAGAGCTATGCTGTGATGCTGTTATTAGGTACAGGCTTCAAAAATTATACCCAAGCAGATATCTTGCCTGTTCCTGCATACAGACCAGAGCCTGGCTGATCAGAAATAGGGACATTGTACTATTACTGCAAAACCTGTCCCATCTAACATGTTGCTGTGTTTCAATCTGGATGTATGAGATGTTTTATTGTTCAGTATTTTTCAGGCTCTCTTGTTACAATCTTGTTTCTCTCTGCAACATTGCCCTGCCACATGTTCTATGATTATATGCTCTAACAACTTCATATGAAAACATATCTATAATCAAGTAATCAATTCTAACAAGTTTAATTCTTAATAGGCTCTTCTCATCAGTGTAACAAATTTCCTGTCTTGTTTTACATGCAGTTCCTGCCCATCAGTGCTCAGCCAGGCTCGGGTCTGTATGCAGAAAAAAGCAAAATATTTGTTTGAAATCTGCTTGGGTATAATTTTTCTGAAGCATCACAGCATAGCTCTGTCAGAAATAGAGTCACTGCGAAAACAACGTTGAAACGTTTCGGAGATACAAAATCCTATGTTTCTTGAAAACATATAAGTAAAGTAGTCATGTTTAAACTTGTCCTCTGGATTTACCTCCAGGGTCACTGTTCCTGCTATAAAACAAAAAATACAGGATAAGGAGGGAATACCCAATGTCTCTATTTCTGACAGAGCTATGCTGTGATGCTTCAGAAAAATTATACCCAAGCAGATTTCAAACAAATATTTTGCTTTTTTCTGCATACAGACCCGAGCCTGGCTGAGCACTGATGGGCAGGAACTGCATGTAAAACAAGACAGGAAATTTGTTACACTGATGAGAAGAGCCTATTAAGAATTAAACTTTTTAGAATTGATTACTTGATTATAGATATGTTTTCATATGAAGTTGTTAGAGCATATAATCATAGAACATGTGGCAGGGCAATGTTGCAGAGAGAAACAAGATTGTAACAAGAGAGCCTGAAAAATACTGAACAATAAAACATCTCATACATCCAGATTGAAACACAGCAACATGTTAGATGGGACAGGTTTTGCAGTAATAGTACAATGTCCCTATTTCTGATCAGCCAGGCTCTGGTCTGTATGCAGGAACAGGCAAGATATCTGCTTGGGTATAATTTTTGAAGCCTGTACCTAATAACAGCATCACAGCATAGCTCTGATATTTCTACAACACGGATGGGCAGGGATTTGGAACTGCATATAAAACAAAACAGATGTCCCTATCTCTAACAGAGCTGTGCTGTGATGAGGTACAAGCTTCAAGAAATTATACCCAAACAGATATTTTACCTCTTCCTACATACAAAGCCGAACCTAGCTGAACACTAATGGGCAGGGATTTGGAACTGCATAAAACAGGAAATTTATTACACTGATGAGAAGAATTAAACTTATTAGAATTGATTACTGACAAGAATTAATTGTTGATTACTCAATGTCCCTATCTCTAACAGAACAATGCTGTGATGAAGTACAAGCTTCAAAAAATTATACCCAAGCAAATTTCAAACAAATATCTTGCCTCTTCCTACATACAAACCCGAGCCTAGCTGCAGCACTGATCAGCAGGGATTTAGAACATGTGCATGTGAAACAAGACAAGAAATTTATTTTATTAAAATTGATTACTGACAAGAATAATTATTATTGATTACAGATATGTTTCCAGGTTTAAATAGTGATGGCAATGTTTCAGAGAGAAACAAGATTGTAACAAGAGAGCCTGAAAAATACAGAAACATAAAATTCAATAAAACATCTCATACATCCAGATTGTTGCAGGTTGTCATATCTTATAGAGGTTTGTTCTGAATATTTTATTGATTTATGAAGAAACACAGCAACATGTTAGATGGGGCAGGTTTTGCAGTAATAATACAATGTCCCTATCCTCTGACAGAGCAATGCTGTGATGAGGTACAGGCTTCAAAAAATTAAACCCAAGCTGATTTCAAACAAATATCTTGCCTCTTCCTGCACACAGACCCGAGCCTGGCTGATATTTCTACAGCACTGATGGGCATTTGGAACTGTATGTAAAACAAGACAGGAAGAGCCTATTAAAAATTAAACTTGTTAGAATTGATTACTGACAAGAATAATTATTAATTGTTGATTAGAGATATTACTCAATGTTCTTATCTCTGACAGAGCTATGCTGTGATTCTGTTATTAGGTACAGGCTTCAGAAAATTATACCCAAGCAGATTTCAAACAAATATCTTGCCTGTTCCTACACACAGACCCCCGAGCCTGGCTGATATTTCTACAGCACTGATGAGCAGGGATGGAACTGTATGTAAAACAAGACAGGGGAAGAGCCTATTGAAAATTAAATGTTAGAATTGATTAGATTACAGATATGTTTTCAGGTTTATTTTTTTTTGCATCGATTATGAAGTTGTTAACATAGAACATGTGGCAGGTATTATTATAGTGATGGCAATGTTGAAGAGAGAAACAAGATTGTAACAAGAGAGCCTGAAAAATACAGAAAATAAAACATCTCATACATCCAGATTGTTGCAGGTTGTCATATCTTATAGAGGTTTGTTCTGAATATTTTATTGATTATGAAGAAACACAGCAATGTTAGATGGGGCAGGTTTTAAAATATAGTGCAGTAATAATTTTATACTCAATGTCCCTATCTCTGACAGAGCTATGCTGTGATGAGGTACAGGCTTCAAAAAATTATACCCAAGCAGATTTCAACTACAAAACTTCCTGCACACAGACCCAGAGCCTGGCTGCAGCACTGATGGGCAGGGATTTAGAACTGCATGTGAAACAAGACAGGACACTGATGAGAAGAACCTATTAAAAATTAAATATTAGAATTGATTACTGACAAGAATAATTATTAATTATTGATTACAGATATGTTTTCAGGTTTGAAGTTGTTAGCATAGAACATGTGGAATTATAGTGATGGCAATGTTGGAGAGAGAAACAAGATTGTAACAAGAGAGCCTGAAAAATACAGAAAATAAAACATCTCATACATCCAGATTGTTGCAGGTTGTCATATCTTTTAGAGGTTTGTTCTGAATATTTTATTGATTATGACTAATGTATTGAAGAAACATAGCAACGTGTTAGATGGGGCAGGTGCAGTAATAATACATACTCAATGTCCCAATCTCTGACAGAGCTATGCTGTGATGGGTACAGGCTTCAAAAAATTATGCCCAAGCAGATATCTTGCCTGTTCCTACACACAGACCCGAGCCTGGAAGATATTTCTACAGCACTGATGGGCAGGGATTTGGAATTGCATGTGAAACAAGACAGGAGAAGAGCCTATTAAAAATTAAACTTGTTAGAATTGATTACTGACAAGAATAATTATTAATTATTGATTACAGATATTACTCAATGTCCCTATCTCTGACAGAGCTGTGCTGTGATGGGTACAGGCTTCAGAAAATTATACCCAAGCAGATTTCACAAATATCATGCCTCTTCCTACATACAGACCCGAGCCTGGCTCATATTTCTACAGCACTGATGGGGCAGAGATTTGGAACTGCATGAGACAGGAAATTTGTTACACTGATGAGAAGATCCTATTAAAAATTAAACTTGTTAGAAATGATTACTGAATTATTAATTACAGATATTACTCATTGTCCCTATCTCTGACAGAGCTGTGCTGTGATTAGGTACAGGCTTCAAAACAGATTTCAAACAAATGTCTTGCCTCTTCCTGCATACAGACCCGAGCCTGGCTGATATTTCTACAGCACTGATGGGGCAGGGATTTGGAACTGCATAAGACAGGAAATATGTTACACTGATGAGAAGAGAATTAAATTACACCTGCAGCAAATATTTATTTACCTTGATTGCTGTCTCTGCTGAAATAATCAGGGCTGCCTGCTGCCCAACTGCCAGATTCCTGTGCCTGAAATCACACTGAGAGTCTGGACAAAACTCTCCCACAGTTGCATATGTCATGCAAATTATTCTGCCCCAGTGCCTCAACAATACAATCATAAGTGCAATCTCTAAATTTTTGCCTTATGAAATACATGACAAGCTCATTCAAATATATATAGTTGGAATTTGATACAAACTCTGGATTGAAATCTTCACCACTGTACAAATTCCCATTATCAGTTGTAACAAATTCAATCTTCTTATTTTTAGATATCTTGTTAATAATTTTATTTGAATATTTATAATGTCTCCAATTTAAACTCTGAGATGCAATCATGGGCATCCTATACTCAAAACAATGCTCATAGCAATTGTTGAACCAATAATTGTCAAACAATTTCAACCTTAAATAATAATGGCACCTGTCTGTATAAAAATTAACAAACAATCCAACAATTCTCTTGTACTTGTTGTATACAAGCCTTTCAAACTTGCTGATAAAATTGAGATAGAGGCATTGGAATGGCCTGTCACTGGCAAGCACCCACTGCATTTCAGTTTCATTTTGCACTGTAAACAGGTCATACTCGGACAGGCCAAAGAATCTAAGCTTTAAATCATCAACAAGTGACTTAGATTTTATGTATTTTGAAATACATCTTCTCTCAAAAAATCCTGTGTCAAGATTATCCATGCAATTAGAAAAAATACACACTGCCTTATATAAGTTATTTGCTTGCTGCTGCTGCTGCCTTGTATTCCTCAGAAACTGCTTATGTGCTCAGAACTTGTTGTACCTGTTAAACAAAAATAAATATTAGAATTTTGTTATGTTTATTATATAAAATTTCTTGGGGTTCAAATCAAAATTCTATGCTTAATAAAAAAATATCAGTTGGGTTCAGCAGTGTGTTTTGTATATTTAGTGTGTGTGTGTGTGTATGTGTGTGAATATTTTTGGCTTTGGTATTTATATAAAATTTCTTGGGGTTCAAATCAAAACTCTATACTTAATAAAAAATATCAGTTGGGTTCAACAATATGCTTTGTGTGTGTGTGTGTGTGTGTGTGTGTATGTGTGTGTGTGTAGGTGTGTGTGTGTGTGTGTGTGTGTGTATCTTGGCTTAGTTTTAAGTGTATCCAAAAAAAATATCGAGAGGGGCATATTTTTAACAAATTTATGGACAACAATCTCACAGAAGTGCCTTTTGTAAGTGTGGACAAATCAATCTGAGGGGGCTCATCATTTGTACACTGTAGTTTCAGGAAATTCCCGAGGGCATTTTTACAAAAATCTTAGATTAGACGGAGTACCACACTTGAGCAAAAAGCTCATATGGGCATGTTGAGCAAGTTTTAAGTGTAGCCAAATCTGCCTGAGAGGGGCTCATCATTTGTTGAGTTTATAATAGTACCAAACACACTACTGCTATACTAGGTAAAAGTTTTCTAAATATACCAGATAGAGCTCTATATACTTTTGTTTTTGCTATTTTGGAGATGATGCGATCAGCACCACTCTCCATCTGCTTTTTATTTTATGTACCCAATATTATTTTGAGGCTTAGTGAATTCTATAGCCTGCTTCAGAAAAATTATACCCAAGCAGATTTCAAACAAATATTTTGCTTTTTTCTGCATACAGACCCGAGCCTGGCTGAGCACTGATGGGCAGGAACTGCATGTAAAACAAGACAGGAAATTTGTTACACTGATGAGAAGAGCCTATTAAGAATTAAACTTTTTAGAATTGATTACTTGATTATAGATATGTTTTCATATGAAGTTGTTAGAGCATATAATCATAGAACATGTGGCAGGGCAATGTTGCAGAGAGAAACAAGATTGTAACAAGAGAGCCTGAAAAATACTGAACAATAAAACATCTCATACATCCAGATTGAAACACAGCAACATGTTAGATGGGACAGGTTTTGCAGTAATAGTACAATGTCCCTATTTCTGATCAGCCAGGCTCTGGTCTGTATGCAGGAACAGGCAAGATATCTGCTTGGGTATAATTTTTGAAGCCTGTACCTAATAACAGCATCACAGCATAGCTCTGATATTTCTACAACACGGATGGGCAGGGATTTGGAACTGCATATAAAACAAAACAGATGTCCCTATCTCTAACAGAGCTGTGCTGTGATGAGGTACAAGCTTCAAAAAATTATACCCAAACAGATATCTTACCTCTTCCTACATACAAACCCGAACCTAGCTGAACACCAATGGGCAGGGATTTGGAACTGCATAAAACAGGAAATTTATTACACTGATGAGAAGAATTAAACTTATTAGAATTGATTACTGACAAGAATTAATTGTTGATTACTCAATGTCCCTATCTCTAACAGAACAATGCTGTGATGAAGTACAAGCTTCAAAAAATTATACCCAAGCAAATTTCAAACAAATATCTTGCCTCTTCCTACATACAAACCCGAGCCTAGCTGCAGCACTGATCAGCAGGGATTTAGAACATGTGCATGTGAAACAAGACAAGAAATTTATTTTATTAAAATTGATTACTGACAAGAATAATTATTATTGATTACAGATATGTTTCCAGGTTTAAATAGTGATGGCAATGTTTCAGAGAGAAACAAGATTGTAACAAGAGAGCCTGAAAAATACAGAAACATAAAATTCAATAAAACATCTCATACATCCAGATTGTTGCAGGTTGTCATATCTTTTAGAGGTTTGTTCTGAATATTTTTTTATATAAAATTTTTTGGGGTTCAAATCAAAATTCTATGCTTAATAAAAAAATATCAGTTGGGTTCAGCAGTGTGTTTTGTATATTTAGTGTGTGTGTGTGTGTATGTGTGTGAATATTTTTGGCTTTGGTATTTATATAAAATTTCTTGGGGTTCAAATCAAAACTCTATACTTAATAAAAAATATCAGTTGGGTTCAACAATATGCTTTGTGTGTGTGTGTGTGTGTGTGTGTGTGTGTGTGTGTGTGTGTGTGTGTGTAGGGGTGTGTGTGTGTGTGTGTGTATCTTGGCTTAGTTTTAAGTGTATCCAAAAAAATATCAAGAGGGGCATATTTTTAACAAATTTATGGACAACAATCTCACAGAAGTGTCTTTTGTAAGTGTGGACAAATCAATCTGAGGGGGCTCATCATTTGTACACTGTAGTTTCAGGAAATTCCCGAGGGCATTTTTACAAAAATCTTGGATTAGACGGAGTACCACACTTGAGCAAAAAGCTCATATGGGCATGTTGAGCAATTTTTAAGTGTAGCCAAATCTGCCTGAGAGGGGCTCATCATTTGTTGAGTTTATAATAGTACCAAACACACTACTTATAGCAGTAACAAAATACTCAGCAAAGTCTAAAATAAACAATCTTTCCTACATGGCAGTTGCCCTAAATAAATACATATAGAAATACAGAACCAAAAATAGCATAGTGGAAATCAGTAAACCCTAATAATAATAATAATAATAATAATAATATATTCTGTGGCTTACATTTTAGCTAAAAGTACTTTTTTTTAGTGTTTTTGAAAAAAAAATACTAAACTCTAAGTTAAAAATTTGTAAATGTATATATGATACAAAACAAAATAAATAAAAATTAATACATACCCTGCAAAAAATCAATAAAAAAGTTGAAAACCTCTCTTTGTGCATCCAAAATATAATAACAAATCCTTCCTGACTGGATTAAATTCTGTTATTTGAGTAATAATAAGCCTAAACTTGTAAAATAAAAGGGGAGAACTTGTCAAAACATACTTTTGCATCCAAAATATAATTCAAAACACATCTAAATTGTGTTATTTGAGTAAACTAGAGAATAATCCTGTAAACTTGGAAAAAATCTCTCTCTCTCTCTCTCTCTCTCTCTCTCTCTCTCTGTGTGTGTGTGTGTGTGTGAGTCCAAAATGTAATAAAAATGGTGGCTGAATAATATAAATAGTGTCATTTGAGTAAATATTAGGCTAAACTTGTAAAATAAACAAATAAAAGTTGAGAACACACACTTTGTGTGTCGAAAATGTAACTAAAAATCTTTCCTGAACAGATAGAATTGTGTTATTTGAGTAATAATAAGCCTAAACTTGTGAAATAAACAGATAGAAGTTGAGAACACACACTTTGTGTGTCGAAAATGCGACTAAAAGTCTTTCCTGAGCAGATTGAATTGTATTATTTTGGTAATAATAAGCCTAAACTTGTGAAATAAACAGATAGAAGTTGAGATCACACACTCTGTGTGTCGAAAATGCGACTAAAAGTCTTTCCTGAACACATTGAATTGTATTATTTTGGTAATAATAAGCCTAAACTTGTGAAATAAACAGATAGAAATTGAGATCACACACTCTGTGTGTCGAAAATGCGACTAAAAGTCTTTCCTGAACAGATTGAATTGTACGAGGGGGGCTGGAAAGTTCATGAAATCACCCAGAAGAAATAAAAATTGAAACAAATTGTTGTAGCCATTAGAAAGAGCATATATTGTAAACCTCTTATCCTGCATATGATCCTTTTGTCATTGTTATTTTTTTTGTTTCACGTTCAGTAAGAAGAGATGGCGGAGGACCTAAGGAAATTTGAGAAGAATGAGCATCGCAGTGTCATCAAGCTTTTCGTGTTGCAAGACAAATCCCCCATGGATATCCATAAAACTTTGCATGAGACTTTGGGGGAACATGCCCCAGGATATACAACAGTAGCCAAATGGGTGAGGCGTTTTAGGACTGGACATGGTCATGGGCGTCCGCAGGATTTTTTCCAGGGAGGGGCAAGGAAGGTATTTTTTTCCAGGGGGGGGCCAACATGGCATATTTTCCCCAATAATAGTGTTCATCCTTCAAAAAACATTGCTTAAATTTGAATTTATCATGTTCGTGCAATAAGTAACACACATTATTGTGGCTGAAATTAAATTATATGTGTGAAATATGTAATTTTTGGTTGACTTTCGTTTTCCAGGGGGGGGCCACGGCCCCCCTTGCCCCCCCTTCCGGACGCCCATGGACATGGTGAGACTGAAGATGAACCCCGCTCTGGCAGGCCTGCAAGTGCAGTGACTAGGGAAAACATTGTCAAAGTGCACGACATGTTCATGGAGGATAAGCGCATATCCACCAAAACCATTGCTGCGTATCTGGGGATATTGCGTGAGTGTGTGGGTGTCATAATATCAGAGTATCTGGACATGCGGAAGCTCCGAAATGGAACCCAAAATGTCTGAATGCTGACCAGAAGAGAACACGAGTGCAGATGTCACGGGAGATCGTGCGCAAATTTCAACACCCTTATGATTTTTTGCGCTGTCTGGTGACTGGAGATGAAACATGTATTCACCATTATGACCCACAGACTAAAAAGCAACCCATGGAGATGCGCCACAGTGGGTCTCCTCGACCGAAAAAGTTCCGAAGTCAAAGGTCAGCAGGGAAGGTTCTGGCATCGGTCTTTTGGGATAAGAACTGTGTCATCCTCATAAAATATCTTAAACAGGGTGAAAACATCAGTGCTGCTGTTTATTCCCAATATTTGATTGAATTGAAGGCGGCTCTGAAGGAAAAACGTCGGGGAAAAGTGAGCCGTGGTGTGCAATTTCTCCAGGACAATGCGCCCTCGCACAAGGCCCATCAAACCATGCAATTGCTGGCGGATCTGGGCTTTACCTGTGTACCCCACCCACCCTATTCCCCTGATATCGCCCCATCCGACTATCACCTCTTTCCAAACCTCAAAAAACATCTCAAGGGCACACATTTTCCGTCCGAAGAGGCACTGGTTGAAGAGGTGGAGGGCTGTTTTGCATGGCAGGACAAAACCTTCTATTTGAAAGGGTTACAAATGTTGAAACATTGTTGTGAAACGTGTATTGAGCTTCGGGGGGAATACCTTGAAAAATGTATTAAAATGGTTGTTCCAGCTGTATTCCTTCTGGGTGATTTCACGAACTTTCCAGCCCCCCCTCGTATTATTTTGGTAATAATAAGCCTAAACTTGTGAAATAAACAGATAGAAATTGAGATCACACACTCTGTGTGTCGAAAATATAACTAAAAGTCTTTCCTGAACAGATTGAATTGTGTTATTTTGGTAATAATAAGCCTAAACTTGTGAAATAAACAGATAGAAGTTGAGAACACACACTTTGTGTGTCGAAAATGTAACTAAAAGTCTTTCCTGAACAGATAGAATTGTGTTATTTGAGTAAAAAATAGGCATAAACTTGTAAATAATAAATTAAAAGTTGAAAAAATCTCTTTGTAAATACAAAATTTAATAAAAAATGTTGCCTGAATAGTACAAATAGTGTTATTTTGGTAAAAATTAACATAAAGTTGTAAAATAATAAGTTAAAAGTTGAAAAAATGTCTTTGTGAGTCCAAAATTTAATAAAAAATGTTGTCTGATTAGTACAAATAGTGTTATTTTGGTAAAAAATTAATATAAAGTTTGAAAATAATAAGTTAAACGTAGAAAAAAAATGTCTTTGTGAGTCCAAAATTTAATAAAAAATGTTGCTTGAATAGTACAAATAGTGTTATTTTGGTAAAAAATTAACTTAAAGTTGTAAAATAATAAGTTAAAAGTTGAAAAAATGTCTTTGTGAGTCCAAAATTTAATAAAAAATGTTGCTGATTAGTACAAATAGTGTTATTTTGGTAAAAAATTAATATAAAGTTGTAAAATAATAAGTTAAACGTTGAAAAAATGTCTTTGTGAGTCCAAAATTTAATAAAAGTGTTGCCTGAATAGTACAAATAGTGTTATTTTGGTAAAAAATTAACATAAAATTGTAAAATAATAAGTTAAAAAGTTGTAAAAATATCTTTGCGAGTCCAAAATTTAATAAAAAATGTTGCCTGAATAGTACAAATAGTGTTATTTTTGTAAAAATAAGGATAAGCTGTGAAAATGTTTGACAAAGTCAAAGTTTGGTAAAAAATAAACTCAAAATTAAGTTAAATAGCACACAGTAACATACATTTACTACCTAAATCACTAGGTTCGTTACCCCGTGATAAAAGCAAATGGTGAAAACTGTAGGCCCCGTCCCTAATAGCTCTCCCTTCTTCATAGTACAGATAAAAAAACCCTGCGCTAAAGCGTCCTGTGCCTTGGAGGCAAACCTGAGCGGAATATTAATTGGCGGCGGAAACCGGTTCTACAAGCGACGCATAGCTTCAGAGATTTGACCCTTGCTGCGCATTCTCAGACATCCTTTGTTGTCTGATTGAATCCCTCCCCTGCCCTACAGTATTGCATAGCTTTCCCCTGTTCTTGCGTACTGGTTAACCTTGGAAAAAACCGGTTCTGAAAATCTACCGACGCGTTCTCTGATTGGTGAATCAGGTTCCTTCTTTGTTCTGACGTTCTGACGTCATTTGACCTTGAACGCACACTCCCCCAAATTCCTTTCTCGTCTACCCTCAGAGCGGAGTTCAGATTCGGAGACAGTATTCTGTCTAGCGTGTGAGACCACCGTCTTTAATACAATAATAACATACATTATTACATACGTGGTATACACTATAAGCCTAACCGTTTATTACCGTTACATATCGCGGGTTCGAGTACCGGGACCGTCCTAAATCGTAATTGGACCTGTACCTACACCCATTACCACCGTTCATAGCGGTTCATAAACCATAAACTCTTATTTTCAATACTATAAACATTAATTATTATAGTTTCATACATTACATACTTTGTAGTAATGAATATAAAATCATATGAATAGCGTTAAGTACCTCTAATTACCTTCTATATACATATTTTTCATAAAATAAATAATTATATATTCATAAAAAGTTATAAACATGCAAATACATAAATGTAAAGTATTCTAAGTACGTGCAAATTAGTTCTAAGTACGTGCAAATTAGTTATAAGTACGTGCAAATTAATTAAAACACGTGCACTAATTGCCACTGGCTGGGTCAACATCTACTGTGAAGCAAATAAGTAAGACCAATTGAGTAAAAATTATCACGAAAATATTTTGTTAAAACGTTAAATGACAGAAAATGGGGTTGAGCGAACATGTTCTACCGACCTCTGTGGCGGAGTTGTTAGCACAGCGTGCTACGATGTCAGCGTCCCGGGTTCGGGGAATTGGTGATCTTTGTAAGTGTCCTTTCATTAGTTTCACCAAGTCATCACTCATCTTAATAGTCTCGATTAGCCAAGCGTGGCAAAGAGTGACGCTAAATTATAAACATAAAATCAAAGTGAACAATTATGAAAATATGGACATTATTTGCAATAATTTTTCCCTCTGTTCCTGGGTGTAACTTATTATTTAATTATTGCTTATGTTTCAAAAGTATTGCAAATGAGCATTATTCTCTTAACACATTGTTTTGGTTACCAGGTCTCTGCTATTTTGAATTATATCATTCCATTCCACCGATGAGTATAATAGAGTTGATTTCATTAGTTTTTGTTATTCAGCGTCGCTTTTCTGTCACTTTTGAAAATGGCGACTATGACGATGAGTGATGACATGATGAAATGGATGGAGGGACATTCACATAGAGCACACGGGCCTCCCCCATGGCGCAGTGGTAGCGTCATTGCCTTGTAATCAAAGGGTCCCGGGTTCGATACCCGGTGGAGGCACAAGTGGTTCGGATCCCACTTTAAACTGTAGGTCCAGTCTCGATTAGCCTTACTGTGCATAAAGTGGACTTAAAACACCAACTCAAACCAAACATAGAGCATACATGTCCAGGCTGGGATTTGAACCTGTGATCCCTGACGTTGTAGCGCGCTGGGATAATCTCTTTGCCACGGAAGTTGGCCAGACAAGTAATTCATCAATTCTCTGTGGGATAATTTTCTAAGTGGAGCATCATCCCGTGTAAAATCAACCAGAAATATATTTTTGAACCTTACTGTGGATTTTTATCATTTTTGGTGTGTACGTGTGTGTGTATATGCCTCACCAAGAGGTAAGCAAGAAACATTTTTAAACATCCATTTTTGAGATAAGGTAACAATGGTAGGAAATGATCCAACAGCAAGGGGAAATTTTACATGCAACTGTAATAGTTACAGACTTGTTGTTGGTGTCATTTTAAAGTGAACAACTTTTCTTGTCATATTCAGAGCGATATATTTTAAAAGAAAAAGAAAATTCCACATTTCTCAAAATACTTATTTTGACATTTATAAATTTTGTCGTCGGTGAGATAACTGCTTAAGAATGGTAGTTTCAAATAGCTTTAGTAATAGTTAGTTTTTCTGCCTATTTATTTACTCGTTACAAGATAAGCACCCCCGTACTGTCAGCATCGGGTATTGTATGTATTAAGATTTTGCAGACCCAGCAGGCAGGAAAAAATGTTTGGGGGACCACTGTTCAATATTTAGTGGTAAGTTATTTGTTTTTGTTTTTTAAATTCTAACACAGATATTGCCAGAAACGTTCTCTATTGTTTCCTCATTAGAATTGCTGCTGCTTATGTGTTTTTATTATTATTATTGTGGCTTTTGGCTAATCGTGACAATGAAGATGAGTGATGATTAGATGAAATTGATGAAAATGCATTCATACCGAAAGCGGGACTAACCCGCGAACTTTGGTGGAGTAGTAAGTCGACCAATTAACGCACTCAAGCACTTCGCCAAAACCATACTTGCAATGAAATTGAATCCGTGAAAGTGTAATTAACATAGCTGCTTCGATTTTGAGCTTTACAATAAAAAAAAAGATAACTGCAGGTCCACCAATGATATAAGTTAACATGTTGGCAACAGTGCTGGAAGTGGGAGGGGGACTCGAGGGGTCCTGTCTCCAAGGTAAGAACATTTTCGTGAAGCACACCCCCCCCCCCCCCAACCTATCCGCAAATTCGACTAAGCATTCCACCACCTAGGAATTTCCACTTCGAAACTGCTGGCCAAGGAGTAAATATCACTCATTAATCTTCTAGGAAGTCGAATGTCTTCTCAAAATATTAGATTTGCATACCCAGTGGCACTATTTCATGTTTTCATTTCGTGATTTTTTTTGTGATGGCTCAAGAAGTACCTCAATCTAGTGGTTTTAACATTTACTTTTCAGTTTTTATCCAAATATTTTTTCAACATATATTTCTTGTAATTTATAGTATTTCAAAAATGCATTATCCAAATTATGATTTTAGAACTAATACAAAATACAACGTTCTTGTTTTTATAGTTAAAAAGTTGACTACAAATGTTTTGTTAATTAAGTTCTGTTCTTCTTGATAATATGCTTATTTAAATGTGAAATCTAATGTTTCACTTTCATGTTTAAATATTCTATTTCGCTGATATTGCTAGAAAATGGAAAGTAAATCTCAGAAAGTTGCAGTCGCTCAAAAACTCTGACAGTTGCCGACTTTCAGATACTCCGCAATTTTCAGAGAGTGGGAATTGAACCCCCTAAAGTACACGCTGGACATGAAGTAGCAATGAATATACATGTACTTACTTTTCTAGGCAACAACCGAACTGTTTCCGAGCGCTGATCTCATTGAGATTCAAGCTAAACTATATTTCTTGCAGATTGGTATGTGTTATCAAGAAAGGACAACGCACGGGATGTCGCGGATCCTCCGTTCCAGCATGTAACAGAAAACAAATGAAATAAACACAATCGCTCTTCATATATCGCAGTGGCAGAAATACAAAATAAAATATATCTACGCGATAAGCTGGAGGTTTGCCAAAGTCAAAATTTGTCAAATTTTATTTCAGTTTATTTTATGTTCAAATAGGATAATCGAGACTGAACTTACAGGTTAGAGCTTTGTGCCTTCACCGGACATGGAACCTGGGGCCCACTGATTACAAGGCGACAGCGTTACCAGTTGGTAAAATCAGTTAGTCTAACTACATGAATATGCCGGTAGAAGGACAGGGGAGGGCGATGTGTTCACTGTATGCTAACAGAGGTTAAACGGGACTGGGCCTAGAGTTTGATGTGGAATCGGAACCACTGTGCAAGGTGCCTCTACCGGGATCGAATTCGGGATCCTTTGATTATGAGGAGACAGTGTTAGCATCACGTCATCTGGGAGGCCCGTGAAATTTTCGTCTCTTTGACCATTTATTAATTTCTACTAAAATGTAGGCTTTAATATTTTTAATTCTTCTCATTTTGTAGTGCCTACTTTAAAGTTTAGTGTCTATTTTACATAAGTGTACCTAAAATGCTTCTTGGTGTATTTTTTGCTTTCTCCCATTTTCTTTTGCTACTTTGCATCTCCACAGTAAGGGTGACTTAGAAGTCCATTAACCCCCCCATACATAATATAAAAGAGTTATGCTGAGTTTTTTCTTCGACGTATCTTAAACCATTAAAAGTTATGAATGAATACGCGTACCCATTTCCTCCTATTTGAGGTGTGGCAATTAGGTGCCTTTAGGATTTCGAATTTCTAGCCTAATTTGATATCACCCCCTTCCAATTTAAATTTTTGAGTTGAATTCAAGGAGGCCAAGAATATGGCGAACCTCGACTTGACACACACAACTATGGGTCCCCCCGGGCCTAACCTGTTTCTATCATGACAAATTGTACCCAGCATACTGCTTTACATTTTAAATGAGGTGTTAAGGGACTTTTGACTGTAGATTGCATCAGAAGGTACTCTCCTTTTATGTAAGTGCCCCTTTACCCATTTTCATGTAACCACAATTCATCATCATCGTCACGATTAGTCCAAAGTGGCAGGAAATTGACCCAAAATAGGAAGAAAACAAAAAATCAAAACCTTCCAGTCAATAAGCCTGCAACTGGATAAGAAAAATAATAACAAGTTCAAGTTCATTGCCTTTCTTGGCGCCTTTTAATTATATAGTGCTCTTATCAGTGACAATTTTCATCACTGTCTTTGCATGCGAAGGTAGAAGGGGCTGTCTTGGGTACTGAAACCTATCAATCAAGGGTCTGGTGGGATCATAACATTAATTTCGTCTAGCTGTCCCAGGAAGAAACACTATCAGATGCAAGAAAAGATTGGAAAAAATGTGAAGAATATATTTGATTAATAAACAACCACATTCTTTCTGACTTATTTCCTGACCACGTTACTCGGAAGAGGAGAGTTCATCACTTTCATCGTATCATACTAGGGCTCTGGACTTTATGTCATGTCAGATCGAATACTGGAGTTGATATATATACGTATCTGATGAAAATCAGTCGAAATGGACGAACATGATAAGGCATATTTGACATATTTTACCAATTTCGCGTTTTTACAACATATTTATTCAAATTTCTCGTAATAAGACATATCTCTTTATAATTTAGTAATTGTCCTGTATATAATTGGTTATTTTATAATTTATTCTTCGTACCTTTAGTGAAATGAATAGCTAATATTATTGATGGCAGGATAAGAAAATTATGGACGAAGAAATTAAAAGCAGATGCCGTCTTTTCTTAGCAACTTGTACGTACAGGGCAATAATACCCCTCCCTTTTTTTATCCTGCCCACAATTGATAGCAGTGCAAACATTATTAAGAAAAAAATGTTCTCTGTCATATCACCAGACAGGAAGTAAACAAGTTGCAATTGTTCCCACTTCTTTACCTTTCTTTCGCTTTCACAACAATCAGTCAAAAGTAGAAATAACATTCGGTATACATTACAACCCCTACTCTATCGGCAATCGAGTACGGGAGTTTCAAGATCACTTTTGGTTTGAACCAGGCACGTATCAGTGTGTAACAATGCGAGTGAATAGAATGCCACGAACAGCAACTTCTGCGGCGAGATTGTAACGGAAATATATTTAGTGTAAATGATTCTGACAAAAAAATTGTTGGCTGTTTCTCAAATTTTAAATACTTACAATTCCCATAAAATGTTCTCGTGTTATAGATTGCTGTCACAAGATGATATGCACATCATGGAATGAAAGTGATATTGAGTGTAACATGTTCTGACAAAAAAATTGTAGGCTGTTTTTCAGAATTTATCTAGTTAAAATCTGCCTAAAAATTGTGTTTTTGTATTGATTGCCTAGATTTACCAGAGCTGTAGCGAGCTACCAATTATGCTCCAGTTTCCACAATCTAACATAGTTAATGAAACTTAGAATAATTGCAGTGAACCTCACGATATCACGATATTTTCAGTATTTTCCCACTACATTCTTTAGTTAAAGGGATTCTGACTTCATTTAATACCCCACTCCCTCCTAGTCAACCTTCCCTGGAAGTTACCGACTTCCCGTGTAATGAGAATTTTGTAAGTACTGTTGTGCATATTTTTGGTTTTAATGGGAATATTTCTGCATTTTTCTGACATATTTTAAATTTTTATGACGTATTTAAAAATGTTATCATATTTTACAGTTTTATGGGACATTAAGTCCCCGGTCCTGATCATAGCTCTTCCTTATTGACGCCACTAATCAAACGTGGCAGAAAAGTGACGATAAATAACATATACAGGGTGTTTCTAAAGGTCGTTTACAACGCTTGGGAGGTGATTCCTCACACGAAAACAAGCAAAAAGTCTAAGTTCCATTTTTACGACTGAGGCTTCGTTTCCGAGATAGGAGCCTCGCAAAAGGTGACAAAGTGAACGTCACACCTGACTGGGACGAATACTATAACAGATAGAGAGGCGGTTCCAAGGGAATCATAAAGGAATCGTATGTGCTCAGTCCGGAAGTCACTATGAAAAGTTCACTGCACGCATGCGCAATGGAGTCCTCAAAGGAATTGGGGATTTCCAGCAAGAACAATGCATGGAAAGTGTATGTAACGCATCAAGAAGGACCGTGACAATGAGAAAAGCGTTAAAGACAACACATCCCGACCTCAAACATCAAAACATGAGCACGGAACACATAATCCGAAAAGTTGAGCACGGTTGCATACCCCAGTTACACGCGAGGAATGAACGAATCGTGTCATGTGGCATACGAGAGACACATCACTCCACCAGGAGGAGGGAAAGAAAAACACA
Source organism: Lepisma saccharinum (assembly GCF_977018435.1). Taxonomy (NCBI): domain Eukaryota; kingdom Metazoa; phylum Arthropoda; class Insecta; order Zygentoma; family Lepismatidae; genus Lepisma; species Lepisma saccharinum. The sequence continues at coordinate 127,942,976 of NC_139230.1, forward strand.
ATATCAGATGATTGCGACAACGTGTATTTTTAAACGCGACAACTACGTAATATCCCCACACACACAACAAACAACAAATGCTACAATATCTTACGCACGGACAGTGCGTGTGACTGTACACCAACTGAAGATGTCACTTTCACCACACAAAGGGGGTGGGGAGCAATACCAAGAGTGTTCGCGCGCGATCACTGTGACGTAAAAGAGACCAGTTTTGGAAGCGCTGCGCAGGCAAGTCTGGCTCTCGTAGTCTACGTTTGACCTTCATGGCTGCTGTACCCGCGAGAGGAGCTCGAAAGGTTGGTTCTCTCCGGCAGTCGTCCCAATCGTGTTGCAGGTGCTGGGATATGATCAGCAGTTCGCTCTAGGTTGTCATACGCATTGAAGAGTACTAGTATGTTGTATTTAAAGAAGATGACGTGGTGGAGTGGGCAAGTCAAGTATCGCAACAATTGGTCTTTGGTGTTCGTACGGTGATACGGCCAATTTTTGCTGTGTGCCAGTGTTAAACAAAAACGATACTTTGCAGTTCCAGCTCCCTATTACATAGATGGCTGCGTATACGACCCAGCAGTTAGCAGACATGCATCTCATGTATGGGGAGGCACGTGCTAATAGCCGTGAGGGAAGTTGTCTTTATGGAGAACGCTTTCCACATAAACGTTTACCGTTTCACGCCTTCTTTCAGGTAGTGGACAGTCGACTGCGTGAAACAGGGTCAGTCTTACCACCGCGGCAAGACGTTGGAAGACCCCGAAGTGTACGCACATATCAGTTTGCAGAAGCTGTGTTAACAGCGGTCGCAGAACATCCTGGCACCAGTACGCGCGTGCTCGCTCGGGCACGAAACACGTGTCATGTGAATGTTTGGCGAGTGTTGTCAAAAGAAGGAATGCACCCTTTGAAACTGCAAAAAGTACAAGAACTGTTACCTCCTGACTTTCGACCTCGTATTGAGTTTTGCCAATGGTTGTTGAATCAGCTGGACACAAACCATCACTTCTGGGGAAAGGTATTGTGGGCAGATGAAGCCATTTTCACCAGGATGGATGTCTTCAATAGTAGAAACAGTCATGCCTGAGACTTTGACAACCCACATGCACTTTTTGTGGCCCATCACCTGCACAGGTTTTCAGTGAATGTGTGGTGCGGGATAGTACATGATCATTTAATTGGACCATACATTCTCCCTGTTCGCCTGATTGATCGCACGTAGCATGCATTTCTTAGTGAGGTTCTGCCTGAACTGTTGGAGACCGTACCTTTGGCACTGCGGCAAGAAATGTGGTACTAAAACGATGGGAGAACAGCTCATATCGATCGTAATGTACGACATTTCCTGCATGACGTGTTTCGTAATAGGTTCAATGGTAGGGATGAACCTATGCCTTGGCCACAGAGGTTGCCAGATCTCAACCCTCTCGATTTGTTCTTCTGGGGAGATATGAAAACCCTCGTATGCGACACACCTGTCACATCAGCTGAGGACCTCGTTGCTCGCATCAACGTCGCCGCCGCGACGGTAGCATATACACCTAGCTTGTTTGCTCGTACTCGACAATCCTTGATTCGTCGCTGTCATCTCTGCGTAGAAGTGAACGGCAGACATTTTGAAAACCGTCTGTGATTATCGTTCTCGGCAAATCCCAGTGAGAACACTCTTGGTATTGCTCCCCACCCCCTTTGTATGTTGAAAGTGACATCTTCAGTTGGTGTACAGTGAAACGCACACGCAAGACATTGTAGCATTTGTTGTTTGTTGTGTGTGTGTGTGTGTGGGGGGGGGGGATTTACGCAGTTGTCGCTTGTAAAAGTACACGTTGTCGCAATCATATGATATTGTGTTTTTCTTTCCCTCCTCCTGGTGGAGTAATGTGTCTCTCGTATGCCACATGACATGATTCGTTCGTTCCTCGCGTGTAACTGGGGTATGCAACCGTGCTCAACTTTTCGGATTTTGTGTTCGGTGCTCATGTTTTGATGTTTGAGGTCGGGATGTGTTGTCTTGAACGCATTTCTCATTGTCACGGTCCTTCTTGCTGCGTTACATACACTTTCCATGCATTGTTCTTGCTGGAAATCCCCAATTCCTTTGAGGACTCCATTGCGCATGCGTGCAGTGAACTTTTCATAGTGACTTCCGGACTGAGCACATACGATTCCTTTATGATTCCCTTGGAACCGCCTCTCTATCTGTTATAGTATTCGTCCCAGTCAGGTGTGACGTTCACTTTGTCACCTTTTGCGAGGCTCCTATCTCGGAAACGAAGCCTCAGTCGTAAAAATGGAACTTAGACTTTTTGCTTGTTTTCGTGTGAGGAATCACCTCCTAAGCGTTGTAAACGACCTTTAGAAACACCCTGTATATAATACGTCAGAGCAAAGCAAAATTTTAGAAAGGAACTGGTTCTCAATTGTGAATGAAAAATGCTTTTCTTCATGTTTCAGAATCACGTGACGCCAACTGAACGTGTGTAGAACTTCCCTAATTGGGCTTGTAGGTAATTTAATCCAGTGCTGAAGAAATGGGCCCAGAATTATGTTTGGATCTATTAGCAGCCGTCAGAAATCAAGTGACGGCGATTTGAGACTGCCAACTGCTCCTGTGTGCCTTTACAGCTGCAACTTCCTGCGCTCTTCTCTTTTCTTACATTTCTCTTTTAGCGTTTAATGTCCGCGTGCGTATGGCAAACGGGCGAAGGTGGCAACGCTCGTAAATCGATTGGCTTACAGTGAGGAAAGGAAGCAGCTAGAATAGATCCTGGGACCAGCGCCATGCAACACTAATTTCGGAAGTTATTTTTAGACGTCAGCGAGAATGAAAGAATGATTGATGGTGAATTAAGATTGAGGGACATCGCTAGGAAATAGTGAAATTGCATTATCCTTGTAAAACTTCAAATAAAAAAACAACAGAATCGCCATTTCGTCCAGATTTGTAAGGGAACCTCCATTGGTGTCGCCAGAAATCTTTGTAGGTATGTCAAACATACCGTGACATAAAATTGAATAGTATAATAGTAATGATAATTATTATTGTTATCATTATTATTATAAAATAATAATATACTATTGTTTTATTGCCAATCTATTAATATTATTATTATTATTTTGTCCTTGAGAGAGATTTCTACTCGAGCCACATGACTGTTTTCCTTTATTTTTTTATTTCTTTCGTTTAATACAGTGAAATGCATTATTGTTTTGTTATTAAATTTAACACACGTCGTAGACTGAATAAAAATACTTTTGAAAGTGTGCAGGATATTTTAGTCATTATAAACTTTGTGACTAACCAGTAATCACTAGAGGCTACGTCCGGAGAGTCAGAAGGATGTACACGGGCGACAAGCAAATGCCTGCCCAATCAAGTGCAGAACGTTTCATCTTATTTCTGGCTTCAAACGATCCCGAAACAAATCACTACAATAGCACTACTTTATATTCGATCTAGTGTGAATTTTACTTAATAATTAGTTGGGAAAGTGTACATATGTCAGGAGCGTTTTATATTCAAGCCCAGTTGTTCTATCTGCAAAGCCCGAAGCCCAGAGACTAAGACTAAAACACAGAGAGAAAGTCCCTCCTCTACAGTGTTCTAGGCGAGGATTTATGCCGAATTGTACGCGCGTTCTTATATGTTTTGGCTGTTTTGGCAGTTTTTTCTGCTTGTTTCTGCTTGAAGCAGGAAACTGCATTGACCACTCTAATAACATCTATTCTCTTCGACCTGCCCTCGCAGTTGCTATAACAACTATCTCAGAAGGATGGAACTATTCCTTGTTTATTTATAGTATGTTGCATATTATTGCAATAGGTTCATTCCTAAAATGTAACACAATAAATAGTTATCAGACTAATTGAAAGCACTTATTACTCTTACTAGAATAAACTTAAAAACAGAGATATATTTACGGTGCAAATTTAAGATATACTCTGCAGGTAATATCCAGCACAGAGGTGTCGTGGTAGAATGTTGACTGGCGCCTTCGGATTACAAGATTTCCGATCTTCCGGGCCACTACTAGTACGGAACCGTGATCCCCTGTTTTACAATTATTCAATTTTACACTGCTTATACCACACGAATATCAGGCAAAAGGATAAAGATTTCCCTTGTTCATTGTTTTTTGTCTTGCTTTGAGTTTCTTTGTCCTCTTTATGCGCATAAAGGCTAATCGGGACTGGACCTAGAGTTTAAAGTGGAATCAAGTAAGTCCACCGGGTCACTCGGGACCTCTTGATTACCACTACGCCATTTTGGAGGACCCCTTTTTGATTACATCGTGCCATGAAGACGCATAAAGGGTTTGGAGGCAGGACTCCACGCAGTCTCGACCTCGATCACAGTGGAGGTGATCAGATCGTCACGACATTCCGATCGCCTTTTAACCCCCCCCCCCCCTCTCTGGAATTGTTGTTTTAAGTCCGCTTGTGCACAAAGATGCTAATCTGGACATGACTGATCTACAGTTTAAAGTGGGGTCCGAAACACTGTGCAATGTGGCCCCACCGGGTATCGAAGGCGACGACGTTACCACTACAACATCGGGGAAGCCCTTTTACCACCCCCTCTGATTTTCCTCCTGCCGCCTTTACCCTCCAGGGTTGGTGATAGGCTAGGTGAACCCCAGAATCGCTTAAGCAAGGACCTTCTCGGTAATGATTCTACCTGACACCCACCGTGATGATTAGACGACATACTAAATGAGCCCAAACGATTGACTGATTGATTGAGTTGGTGTTTTAAGTCTACTTTATGTACACTAAGGCTAATCGGGACTGGACCTACAGTTCAAAGTGGGATTCGAACCAGTATGTGCCTCCACCGGGAAATGAACCCTGTATCCATTGATTAATAGGAGACGACGGGGAGGACCTTTGAACCCACACGAATAACACACGCACGTTAGAAATAAATGAAGCGTATCTTAAGTGTCAATAATACAATTATCTTTTTCTATTGACAGACGAGAAACTGGTTCGAAATCGCACGGTCTATTGTGTACATTCGTGGTAATAAAACAATAGCAGCTCACCTGGCACAAGTGATTATAATAACTACATTTCGTGCCATAGAAGAATGGTGGAGGTAGTTACCATTGAGCACGAAAGAATTTAAACAATACCATTTTAAGCTTCCACTTTCAGTTCGCAGTTTCTGTTGAATGTGGTTGTGGTTTCTATTCTGCGTCTTGTTGAACATTGTGACGTAGTGAAATCCAAATTAACTCGCCTTGTACAGAAGTGCCACGATTCAAGATTCGCCTCTGTTTTATACCTCTGAAAACATGTTTCACTCTACCTTCTAAATGATTTTTTAAAAATAAATTTCTATGTAACTCGCGAACAATTCTAAAATTTCAAGGATAATATGTGATGATTGTAACACATTTAGCATTTTTAAGTACTGATAGAGAAAATGGATCTTTCTGTCCTGTCCCCTCCATCAGCTTCGGTGGGTCACATCCGGGATGTACGTTTATGTGGACTTACCTCATGCAGTTCGATGCATAAAAATGCAACTGTTGAGAATGTATTGTTATGAATTGTTAGCCACTGCAGGGTTGACTAGCTATAGCGTAAGATGTAGGATTCTTGAAGGACACAAAATCATTTGGAACACTCAACAAAAAATATATCAATAAATACGTCTTCCGTGACACATTACCAACTGCTTCTTTGCATCGTTCAGGAAATGTTTCCTCATCATTTGAACATTGAGAAATTCCTGGAAAATTTGATGTCTTGCTTTCTTCACTGCCATCGATAAGGTTTCTCGATGGATTGAAATATGATTCAGTAATAAAATATTTAAGCAGCCTTTGGTAATTAATGTGATTGGACGTCGTGACTATCCAACATAATTCGGACATATTTTAAAGTAGCCATTACTCAAAAAGTGTAGATGTGAGATAAGGATATTAGGAGGGCAACTGGAACAAATATAGTGCCATAATTTACAGGCGTTATTTAAACATTAGTTAATTGTCACACACATGTCACAGGCTTTTTCTTGCGAAAATGATAGCATAATTTAATTTAAATTACGTTTTGATGAAGTTGGTAAAGAAGCATCCAGAAAGATCACTCATACCCGGGGAGGTATTCGAATCCGGGGCCCTTGGCGTCGTAACACGTCATGCTAACTATTCCGCCACGGAAATCGGCGCACTATGATTTTTATTTTAGTTCTTCAATATTAATTACTATTCCCATAACAATCAATTAAATATTACACTGAATCTAAAATGATAAGCTTGCCAAACCTAAGCATTTATTCACTGCCTATCTTAAAGAAGAGACAACTTCTCTTTTATCTAAATATTTCCAGACTAAGCGACGATGAACACCGTGAAGAATTAATGGCTGAATCATAGGTGAGAACTCTTGGGGGCGAACACTTTTTCATCCTTCCCAAAATTCCTCCAGGATCATGTATAGCACAAGTTAAAAAAATATCGTTTATGTCAAATTTTCCCCCGCCTCCAAATTATTTGAAGTCGGAATTAGATTCTCCATCGTTCATACATGAAGGAGATAAATTCCAAATATATGCAGTTAATCGTGATGTTATCACTTCTGCTACAGCAAGTGATGCAGTGACGATATTCGCTGAGCAAGGTTACAAGAAGAGAACTAGAAGCATTTGCAGAAGGAAACGGGGTTCATGTTTCACTCCTCTTAAGAACTTGGAAATCGCAAAGAAATTCAGAGGAAAGGCATCCGGAATTGTACGGACTTCAACGTTAGAGCGCACAGGAAGCATAAAAGTACCAAAATAAGTTGTGAGGAATTTGGATAAAAGTAACACACAAGAGGTGCATGTCTCACGTTTCCTTACTGAAAAATTCATAAAAATCTTTTAGCAAAAAACAACAACAATAAATTCAGTTGTCAACTTCTTGCTCGTAGTTTGTGGTCTTAGCTTCGATTATATGTGATACTTTTCAATTGATTTATTTTTGAAAGATGAAAGGATGGAGCAGTACACATATGAAGGAGGGTGGGGGAGGTTCACAATGTACGTCAATATATTTTTTTTCGCAGCAGTCGAATAAATTTAGTGAGGATAATTCGGACTGGAGGCTTTGTTGCAGTATCCTCTCCCCCACACTCCTTCATATGTGTGCTGATCCAGCGTTTCATCTTTCAAAATTAAATCAGTTAAAAAGTATCACATATAATCGAAGCTAAGGCCACAAACTGGTCATGTCTAGATACGTTAATGGGGAGAAAATCCACTGCTGCTGGAAATGCGATCCAATCTACTTCGCAATATACTTAAACAGGGAATCGAATCCGAGACCTCTTGATAAAAATGCTACATCGTTAGCCACTGTACTATAGGCAACGTTTTGTACTGAGCTTGAACTAAATTACAGAAGGTCGTTTCACGTCCATAGTAACGAAGTTAGAACCCACCTCACCTTAAGAAAAACCGTGACTCCACGAGCGGTGGTGATCAACGTGATACCCTTCCCCTGTCTTGCAGCAATGGCCCTGCAGCGGAGTTTCTATAGGAGGTGACTGCGTTGAAGAACACATTGGTCCAAACGATCATATTCCTCCTGACAAGTTTTCCAAAGACCCTCAATTGTGCGGGGTCGTCTGCTTCCCAAGGCTCGTTTCAATAAGGAAAACCCACAAAAATCCATGGAAGAGGCCTCGGGGGATTTCACAGGGATGTATGTAAAGGGGATTGCATGAATGCCCGTTTCACGTGCCATCCGATCCATGTATGCCTGCGTGGACTTTGCCGTATGACTGGAAGCCTTGTCCTGGTGGATGACAATACGAGATGTGTCGCTGCCATAGAGAGAAGGAATATCATGTCTGTAAAGTGGCTCCAAAATATTCGTCTGGTAATAGGCTGCATTTATTTTAGCATTTTTTTCCACTCTGCGCAGTGGAAGTTTGCCGTTATGGCAGTAACCACCAACAACCATGAACCCGCGTGGAAAACTTTCAGCACATTCACGTACCCACTCAGATCGACCTCTTGCATCACGTGGACGATAGTAGATGGCTCTTTTTTTTTTTACCATATCCCGACAGATACACCCATGCTTCATCCAGGGACACCACATACTTCCAGCGGTTCCCTGCCAGATGGCGTTCGTAGAGCTTCCGACTGTTGGTCTTCCTCTCCTGGACATGTGAGGCACGCAACTTATGAACTTGAGCCTTGTGCTTCCTCACAATTTGTAAATCTTGGGCTATGATGAGATTTACAGTTGCAGGGAAACATTGCACTGCCTGTGCAATCACTCTTTGCGTTGCAGGGTTTTCACATCGCACCAAGGATCTCACTTTCCGCACAACATCGGAGTAACGCTTGGGCATCCGATATGTCCGAGGCCCACTTTGACTGGTTCCAGCAACAGGTACGGTGCAAGCTTTATGGCGATTCAACACTGCATTGATGCCCTTCTTTGACACATGGAATGCTTTCATGTGGCACTGTTTAATTATCTGGCTATAACTATAACCAACGTCGGAAAGGGCACAGATGTGCCCCTCCCAAAAGACTGGAATTTTTGGTGCCATATAAACACTCACTCACACACCAACCATCGTCTTTGCAAGTCAACACACAGTACTTTCTTCCTACTGGCTCTGGCTGCTCTGTGCTGTGCCTACGTGCTGCTCCCTGGTGATCGAAATCGTTACCATCAACGTGAAACAACCTTCTGTATTTATAAAATTTAAGCCCCTAGGCTATTCTTTGTTTTGGATCCTACCGACATTTCATCATCATCATCATCATCATCATTACTTCATCGTCATGCTCTGTATAATAACACTTTTAAACTTTAAAATATAGACACATCTGAGTAAAAAATTGACTTCAGTTTAGACTTGCATAGGTTAAAATGCAGAACTGAAAAAAATAAGTTATTTAAATGCTAGATACCCTTCCTTTTACCTCTTTTCACGGAAAAGAAAGTAAATGTACTTAACAAGTTGATTTATTTTCCTATTATTGCAAATTTAAGGAATTTTAATAATCGATGGACCTTGTCACTTCTGCCTCTTCGGCGTCTCATTTTTGTGCTTCCCTCCCTCTTGGACTTTTGTACTTTCGGCCCCTAGCATAGGATAGCCTAGTAGCAAATACCCACTGCGACTATTTAAGAAAAGCAGATAGATTAGTGGGCTTCCTTTTACGCTATATTTCCTTGCAAGGCTGAAAGTAGTTTGATCTTTGCATCGCCTCAAGAACTATTTACGAAGTGCAATGACGTAAAAGCGTCTTAACTTTGTGGTATTGTGTCAAGTGCATAAGGAGAAACTGAATAATATTAATACTAAAGGGACCATGAAATATTTCACTGCATTTTGTTTCCTTTTGTAAAAGTCGAATACAAGTTGAAAATATTTTGTTTTCCACAATGCTACTGTTTGTTCTGTTTAATCAGGATTAGTAATATTTTTACTCATACGTTATGCCTGTAAACATATGTGTGCAACTTCATAGCGCATTACTGTGACTAGTGTCACTTACACAAGGCGTAACCAAAGCTAAAATATATGTTTGTGTGTATATGCAACCCTTCCGTGCCCTGTTTCGCCGCAGGAAATGACGTCACAGATATGATCAAATGTTGTGTTGGGTTGCCAGCATCCTGGCGGCAAAACGGCCTTCTTTTGAACGGCTGTAGCGTCGAATCGACGCACCAACAAGAAAAATGTTATTGATAAAAGTTGTTTGTTTTAATGTCCTCTATACAATGCCATTAAAATGTCACCCTCTATATATATAATATATACTTATTTATTTATTTATGAATATATGTATACAAATACACATACATAATTTATGTTTGTTTGTGTGTGTGTGTGTGTGTGTGTGTAATTCTGGATCTGGCACTGGAGTAAATGAAAAATGTTAAAGAAAATGATCGTACTCACTCAGAATTTTTATTTCCCTTCCGCCTTATCAGTCGCTGCACGCTTTGTAGCTAACGTCCCTTCAAATATTCAACAACGTTAAATATTACGTCTGTGCTTTCGATATATACGGTTTTCCCTTTCATCATGCTTACTTTGCAATGAAACAGGAACGAGCTTTTGATAGTGTAACATTTTGCCACACAATATAAACAGCTGACTGATCCACATCCCCCCCGAGCGGGTGGATAATTCGACTACATCGCCACAAGGATAGTTTATTTTGGTCAAGCAAAGGCAATGCAAGACATTGTTTAAAGCACTCGTTTCGCTTCCAGTTGTCCTCCCATCCTTCCTGTCTTCTTCCTTGCCCCTGTCATGCTCGGAACAGTGTGGGCGAAGATACAACAGAAATGTGTTCTGCCTCTACTCCGCCACACGATCTCGAATGGAATGGGATTGCAACACGACTGTACCGTGAACACAGCACTAGCAGTGCGAATTTAGCCCATAATACTGCGAGCTAGAAGCATAGGCGTAGTTAGGTAGGGGCTAGAGGGGCTAAGCCCTCCCCCCAGAGCCTGACATTAGCCCCCCCACCAACGCATGCGGAATATGCACAAAATAATAAGGGAAGAGAAACGGCACAAAAAATAGAAAATTCATCATGAATCTTCCATCTGTTACTGTTGTAGTAGGGCAGTCACATTTGTAACCTGATGGTTGCGTGCGTAACAAAGTAGTCAAGATTTTGGAAGGAATGCGTAAAGGTCCGTGGAAATTCAATTACTCGCACGATAACAAGAAAAAACAAACCAATCAGTTACAATAGTCAGGGGTTTTTGTTGAGGCTAATGACAGTATTTTAGACTGTCACCTCAGTCTCTACTGAGAACCAACTTGACAAAAGTAAACGTGGTCGGAACGATACACGTAAAAAAAAAAAAAGGCTGAAATCGAATTTTAACTCTTTTCTCACTCAATGAATGTAATCGCTCGTCCGTATGAGTATGATTTCCCGTCTCGTTTTACAAAAATAGAACTAAGACTCTAGTTTGACGTTACAAGGGATAATTACGTACACTTAGTTTAATTTACGACTTTAGTCAAAATTTATTACGCCCAAACCTCGCAACGGAGAATGGCCGGCGTTTTCAAGAACATCATATACATAATATCATTCGTAACAAATTATTCCATTCAACATATAACAATAAGTGACTTGAAGGTGGGTCAACAATTCTTTGTTACCGGCAAATAACAAGATAATAAAACTACAACACATCCGGTAACTACAAATGACATAATATATGCAATTAATTAAAATACTTTAAAGCCAATCTACAATTGCATTTTTTTTTTGGCACAACTCATTCATCAATTCCAAACATCCAAAAAAACGTTCATTTGACACATTAATTTATTTGGTGCTCTTATTAGGCCCATCCGATACGTTTTCGCCAAAGTTATCTCAGCTCGTGATTTAGTCAGCAGTCAAGTTAACCGCATTTACCAGCTTGCGATTACGTGATTCTAATTGAGCGGCTTGTCTCTTTTTTTTTTTCTTTATACAAAGGGGGGGGGGGGTGTGTGACCAAGCGTTCCTTTCTTTCTCCGTTACATCGACCGAGCCGTTACAACGCCCAATCATACAAAAACTGAATCCATAATTGTTTTACGTACAATTCTTTCTCGCGAGCGTCGTACGTTACTTTCTTGAATCAATTATTACGCACCCGCAAAAGAGAAGAAAAACTGGGGAGATTGACGTTCTCGTCCCAAAGAACACGCATTCACAGTTCACTTATAAAAAGGGAGACGTAGAGTACATACCTCAGTTCGTTGGGTAACTGTTCACATCAGTTAACTTGGGCAAATCCTCGGCATCTATAGAAACAGGGGAACGTCATCCAATTGGTCGTTTTCAAGCACCTTGAACGGTATTGTCCTCTTTTCCCTCGTGTCCTTCCTTCTCAGCAACTGATCCATCCATTTTCCATACTTCGGGCTGCGTCAGACGAACCAATGAAAGTTACGTTCGGTCAAAATGGTCAATCATCCTCAGAATTCCCAATTACCATCCTTGTATTTTGACGTTTCTTTTTGAAGAATTCCAACACTTCTCAGTCGCACCAGCACTATACGTGAACAACGCAACGTTTCCTCGTAATGTTCGAAGAACTTAATTTGTGTCGTGCTGCAAATTGTGATCGTCGATAGAGAGAAGCACTGAGTTCCACGCGCCGCTACTTCTCTCGAAACCAAAATGACGTCACACCAACGAATTCATCGCGACTCACGAGCTGAAACGGGACTGCCGTTTTCCGTCGATCGAGTTCGTGAAGCAGGCAAAGCCACTAGTGACCTCTATCGGTCAAACAATTAAGTAGGGTTCGAAAACACTGACGCGAAGCGTACCGGAATGACATGAGGAGAAATGTGGCGAATTTCGATGCGGGATTTTTAACATTATACTAGTAAATCGAGTTCGCATAGAAAATCGTCACAAACTCCCCTGCCTGGCGAAAAAAAATGAGAAGGACGCCAAAGGAGCACACAACCAGTCACAGTTTTACTTATTACCATGTATCGCAAGAGCACCATTTAGAACTAACCCTTAGCAATTAAAGCATATATATATATATGAAATAACACATATTGACCTTGTTGAAAAACATGTAAACCTGACAATAAATAAGTCAAAACACACTCAATTTTGGCACCAACACCTGACTGCCTAGAGGAATTATTACCTGATAGACTAGTTAATCTCTGAAAAAGGCAGTCGACAACATAGAGATTAATAATTGCAATAAATTGAAATACATTAGTTAAATACCAGTAATAAATACCATAACAATGATGTAAAAAATGGAAGTGAATGATCGATTGCAATCTAAAGAATGGGAGCGAACAAATCGTATAAAACATTTAACAATGTAAGAATGAGAAAATACATAATATCAAATTTTTACAACACATAATAACAATAAGCGCCAATAAAGTCTATAATTATGCGCACAAATTTGCATGCTGCAAAACAAGAATAAGGATATGTGATACGTAGCACTTAACTTTGAGGGGGGGCTGACACTGGAACAACGATCGGATATGCACTAACAGGTCGAAGATATTTGCGAAGTAGACGGATATATCTACATGTTGTTGTACGGGGATAGGTAATCATCCTATGATGCCTCAATTCCACTTATTCCAAGATGGTATATAATTGTGGATTTCCTCAAAAACCATGAAAAGAAAAAAAGGAATACATTAGAAGAGAAAAATAGAAGAAAAAACAAAAGGATAGGAAAGAGGAGAGGAAACCAAAAGGAGGAAAGGAATACAGCGAGGAATAAGAGCACCAATTACAAGATATTTGAAACAAACCATCCCAAAATATACATATACTGTCAAACAGGTATAGAGATTGATATCCAAATTATTCAATAAAGTTAAATTGTAACTGGAGTAATGAATCATAGTTGGCTTTACTTGATAAGGATCAATGAATAAATGTTATAACATACCCCAAGTAAGAATACAAAACAGTGAATGAACACATAGTAATAAACAAAGATATAAATAGTACACTTGCATTAGAAAACCTTAACGTTACCTTGGAACAGCCGGATTACGAGAATGGTAATCATGCTGAGAGGGACAACGGCGGCAGTGAGACGTGGAGTGTCCACTTCTGTGGCAAAAATTGCAGTAAAAAGATTGAGGTTGACGCAGGGGGCGATTTAAATTCCTTCCTTCCATAGGATGCAAGACAGAAGCTAGTTGTGTATCGGACAAG
>NC_139230.1:127956871-127992153 GCF_977018435.1 Lepisma saccharinum
GGAGACCAGCAGTCGGTAGGTAAGCCAAGGCCCTTCAAGGGCTGTAGCGCTGTGGGTTTAGTTTAGTTTAGTTTAGTTTTATAATCATTGATGCAAGGCTACCAGACGTCCGATTCACCGATTTAGTCAGGACAGTGCGTTACTTTCAATCCCTGTCCCGACTTTTTCGAACTGCATTCGTGATGCGAAAATATCTCTTTATTATTGTTTTTTTGTTAACTCACAATTAGACATGTTCTTTATTGTATGAATAATTCTAAGTACGCAACATAGAATTATCATGTCTTTTTAATGGCGCTCGCACTATTTGAACCATTTTGTAATAGCTGTCTGTCTGTCTGTCTGTCTCTCTCTGGTCTACGTCAATGACAGAAATGCAAGCAATATTCTTATTTATTTTTAACCCAATTAAAGGAAAGTGTAAGCATTTAAAAGAAATAAGAAAGATCATCACTGTTGCTCTTCCTTAGAAATTGTTGTTCTTCGAGGAAGAAAAATTAGAAAGATTTAGTCCAGCACCTTAACACAGTGTCCCACGAGTCTCTCTTGACTAATACTGTCAAATGTGACATGATTTTATGAATAAAATTTTCCGCCTGTTTACGTATAACATTGCGCAGATATGGTAGATCGCACACGGTGTAATTATTTCGTGTTACCTTACGCAACAGCAAATACATTTCATAAGACTGTTCTGGACACAAGACTTGCATCAGTAAACAAGCATTTTGTCTGTTACAGTATCACAGGAAAAGAACATCGTCCTGTAATGTTCAAGCCTCTAGATATTTTCCATTAGTAATGTCTAATCACAATAATAAGTTAGAAGAAATAAGTCGCATTTTCACAACTACCAATATTCTCGTTTTGAATCACTTCGAAAATTATTTCTCGAAGATATCGGTTATACTACAAGAAAGCAAATCAAAATTAAAGTAAAAGTTCAACTACACGTATACCAAACGACATTTACAATATTGGAGGGACAGAATACTTAAAAAATTGTTGTTTCATTCGAAGGTAAAGGCGTGGTGTAGTGGTTCCTCTACCTGGTTAAAAGAGCGAAAGCTTGTAGGGTAGTGGCTACCGTTCAGGATTGTCAATCTGATGGTCGTAGGTTCAAACCCTTCCGGTGGCAGAAAATTTTCGTACGTTTTAGACATATCCCATTGTGTTCATTGTCCACGCCGTGTGAAACGGAATGATTCAGTTTGGAATTAACGATGGGGAGGGGGGGAAATATTGAATTACAAAATCTACATTTCAACGAACCGAGAAGTGGAGAAAAATTGAATAATTCTTAGAAATATTAAAAATTACGTTCATTTTTTTAGTGGTGTAATCGCAGGTAAAATCAAAGATCTTACATGGAAGATTTTAATTTGCTCTGAACTAAGCCAAAAGGCATTTCGCACCGATCTAATATATTCTCCAGTACATTTCAAAATGTTATTGAATGTTTCATGTCGATAATTTGACCAATGCATCCATTCTTGACGCTCAGACGATATTTTCTGCAACTACCTCTTCTCTTCACTTCCTTCTCCTTCTTCTCTCCCCTCTTTCTGTTCTACTTTTATCTCATATCGCCTTCCCTACTTTTCTCGCATCTTATCCCCATCCCACTCTTCTCCACTCCTCTCATCTCCTTTCCTGTCTTAGATTTCCGACTCCACTGCACTATTCTATCTTTTTTCGTTCTTCTCTCTTTCTCCCCTTTACTCTACTCTCCACTTCCCTCTTCTCTCTTTCTCCCCTTTACTCTACTCTCCACTTCCCTCTTCTCGTCTCCTCCTCTCCTCTCCTCTCCTCTCGTTTTCCTCCTCTTTTCTCTTCTTTGTTCCTTCTTCCTCATCTCTCCTCGAATCTTTTTCCATTCTCCTCACTACATCTCCTATCCTCGTCTATCCTATCTTTCTTCTCTCCTCTACTTTTCCTCTTATCCTTTCGCTTTCTCGTTCTCCTCTCCTTTGTAACCTTTCGTTTCATCTCACCTCTTTTCCTTACTGTAGACTCATCAGCGATGAAATACTAGAAAAGCATTTTTTTTCCCTTTCAGAAAGAATTTTGTCATTTGCGATATAATAGTGATATTTTTAATAATTTTATACAATAATACTTGTTTATATTTCTGTCGCGTATTTTATAAATATCTATTGTGCATGTGGCAACCCTGAAATTGAGCCTAACTCTGCACGCAACCCACCAACGGCTTGTGTAAATTGGGTTGCCTAGTTTAAAATGTCGTTGTCCTAAAACTTTTGAGAGACACTGTACCTGGTAAGTAGCATTATTATATACACGAAGGGAAAATGGTAAGTCAAATTGGAGAACCGACACTTCTTGAACCAATGCAATATCAATAGATGATTGCAAAATAAATTCACCCAGGGCGTGTTGCTTACATTGGTTCTACATTTTATTGATATTAATGGTTGCAATTTTAATGTATGTGTTCATCACAACAAAATTAATATTATAACTTACCAAGAAAACAGCATGTTGCACATCATCCTGGAGAAACCTATCGCACCATACAAACACACACCATATACTAACACGAAAAAATAACCAGAACAAATTCACCATATTGAAAACTTCTAATTTTTCTCACTTTCACTTGCAAGAACATTGGTATTTGGGTTAGTCTGGGATCTAGTTATACGTGCCGGTGATGGATACGGGGAAGGTCGATCTTCAGGTTTTTTTGCAGAAAGTGAAGTCACCTTATGCTTTGCCTGGCCCTTTTTCCTTTTGTGTTTGCCCACCTGTTTCTTACTTATGTTTGAATTGAAACAATTGGGGATGTTTTCAGGCAATGGGTTCTGTAATTGCTCTGTACTGGATAATTACGTAACTCCAGTCGGATTAAACACCATACAAGAACTATCACTTCCGTTCAGCTGCAAAGAGAAGGGAACATTCTCCGCGTTTGACTCGGTATTAACAGACATCAGACTTGAACCCATTTCACTATCTTCAACTTCCTTTATCCACGAAGAAATACTCGTCGTGAATTTCTCATATATTTTCCTCTTGTGGCGAATTTGTTTGTGCACACACGGGTTCATCCTTATGTATCACTGGCTCTTTCGGCACGTCTCCTGTCGTGGAGTGAACAGAAGATTGTAATTCAGTCGGTAGAAATTCCATTGTGTCCTCCGGAGAGCGAAGCACACTTTGTGCATAAGTCGCTGTTGATTGGGAAACACAGTCAGAAATCGTTGCGGGAGGGCGAGCTCCCCCAACTACTGAACGGGTATATGAACGTCCTTTAGGGCACATTATAGCTGTATGGGACACTTCCCCACACAGTTGACAAGTAGGCTGTTGACCAGGATAAGTTGTCCAATAACGAATACCTAGAATTGTCACATAAGACGGTATTGGTTTCTTGAGTGACATTTCAACTAGCTTCCTCCCAGTACGAACAGGGTATATATGTTCACCTGAATAAACTTCATCATTGATAGATTTAATTTCACCATAGGATGTCAACACAGTCCGAATCGAATCGTCCGAAAGTTCCATAGGCACTACATGTAATCGAACCATCACAGTGGTTTTATCCGCCCAGTCAATTTTCACGTCATGATAACTCTCTTCATCACTATATGTCAGAATTGCACCACATTTAGCTATTAATTGTTCACCCAGAAATCGCGAAATCAGTTTAATATACACACTTTTCCGAAAGTAATCAATCTCAATACTTAAGACTTGATCAGGGGGTCAATAACACCTTGTCACTAATGAAACGATGAATGTTCATAGATACCGGTACACGAGATACAGTCGTAAGACACAATTTCAAAGTATTCAGTCGCTTAGTTTCCATGGTGCGACACTATCTATTCTGTTTCTCTCGTAAAGCTACCGTGGCCGAGCACCAGTCCACGCAACACACAGGAGCTCACAAGCTATGTTGCTCCTTCGAAGGCTGACCATCGACCATCACTTGGCCACAGAATCCGGCTTTTATTTGTGATTGTCTTTATCTGTTTCAACTTATCACCATTAATTCGCATTGTTGCGATTAGCTTAAAGTGGTCGAAAAGCGATGTAAAATAATTAAATCAATCAAATTCATAGATCATTATTTCACAGCGGCTGCTGCTGCTTATGTAGCAAACTTTAGCAACCACCGCATATTTCTAGACTTACGTAGACAATTATATTAAACTTTTTTGTAGAGAATAACATTGTAGTTAGGCAATAATTATAAATGAACTTTCCGAGCATTTTCTGTTGTTTTTGTGCCTAGGCACGGGATGGAAACCTCCTCAATCCGCGCGGTGGTGTACTCCAGAGTTGCCTACCTCGAAACAACAAAACCTTCCACGCATGTTGGAAGTAGCCATATTCTTTCCATCTGGACCGTAACCCACGCTCTCACAGAAAAACAAATTTATTTCATCTGTGATAGGCTTGCATTTAGCGATTTGTGTAACAAAAGATGACTAAATAACAGCAGTCTCCATGGCGTATTTGTCACCGTTCAGATCCCAACTTCAAGTGATGGGTGTATGTATCATCGTGTTTGATTCACCAACAGCTATTTCTTATTCTTAGATATATTTAATTCACTATTAGAGCTTTCCTCTTTAGTATGTGAAGGAATTTGATTATTACAACTTTACAAGTTGCGGGAATTTCTGATGCTCGTTTACAATAGCACATGTAACCAAAACTTTCATATCGCCGTGTTTTACTTTACTTCCCAAGTACCTATTTATTTGAGTCTGAGTGAAACCCAGGGTCGCTTTATGCAGAGACCTTAGTTCACCCATCCTCGGATTGGAGCCTGGGTACCCCACATGGCAGTCAGACGTTCTTCTTTCTCCTTCCGTACTTACCATAGTAGCTCCAAGACATAGTAGATAAGTTTCCAGTATATTGCGGTGACGCTAAAGGGGGACCAAGGACCCCCATAGAACATTTGGCCTTAAGTTTTTAGGGGAAAAAATATTCTCAGTATGCAGCGTGTTCCTCTTAGAGGCATCGAGAAGTAACAGACGTTTAAAAACAGACGAAAATGTTATGATTTTCATTTTACAACATACAGAAACTCTCCGAGTTCGTACACCAATAGTGAATACACGTGCTTTCGCATGCGCAAACATTACAACGCATTACAAATGCATCTGCGCTAGTAACTCCACAGATGCTACAGAACACTTCGCGGGAGCTTATTATGACCATAAGTCATAAGGTGACACAATTGAGCCTAAACACATGTACTACACATGTACATATTAATAATAAATTAATAAAGTCGTGTTTCTTAAATAATTTGAAACATTCTCCATAGATGGGATTGATGTCTTGTTAGACGGCATTACTTTAACGGTTAAATCATTTAAATTCCTGTCATTTTTAGTTCTTGGCAACCAATAGTCTAGAATATCGTTTAATTATACGTGTTTCATTGTCACTATCCAAATGTGGTTATCCAACTATGATGTTTTCAATAATCTAGTAAATTGCAATATTTAGTACTTATGCGATTTCAACAATATGCTTCATTAAGCAGGACCTGGCAAAGGTTCAAGTTGGCTGTTGAAAAAGGTGTCTTGGTGCGTAACGTCGTTGTACAGCTGGTGATTAATAACACTGGACAACACATTTTACTTTTTCTCTGTTAAATGAGAAGGCCGCGGTGGCTCAGTCGGTAACGCGTCTGACTACCATGCTCAAGGTCCCGGGTTCGATCCCCGGCCGGTTCAAATCCGGGAACTTTTCTAACGGTGAAAGCGGCCCCGGCGCCCACCCAGCGTCGAATAACATGGGTACCTGGGGGAAACCCTGGGGGGTAAAGGCGGTTAGGGGCGTGATGCTGATCACATCACCCCCACTCACGACCGGATCAAGAAAGTGTGGGGCGTTACCCCCACACCCCCTATACGCCTTCATGGCGTGGTGCTATGCACAGGGGAACACTTTACCTTTTTTTACCTGTTAAATGAGAAAGAAAAGATGATTCTTAAAGCATTTTTTTGCTGATTTCAAATCTGTTTACTGATTTTCCTATCGGGCACAGATTGTTTGTAATATCACTTCTTGTTGTTGTAATGAACCAACATTTCTTTATTGAAATTGATATGTCTTGCAAATTCTGTTTACTGAACTCAAATGTACTTCTTAACGATTTTCTGCCGTATTTAGCTTGAGGAACATCTCTCTTGAGAGTCCAGGTATAGTCAGCTAAAATTTGTGGACCCCATGGAGTATATTTCCTGATGGAGCATTTTCCATGTTCGTCACTTAAACTGCCATAGTTGGAGGGGGATAAGTCCTAATCTTAGACTAACAAATGGATTTTCATGAACATATTATATCCCAGTTTATGAAGTTATCAAGACGCTGCCTAACAAGTTCTTTCTAGTTACCTGCCTTGTGATTTCCGAGCAAATTCTTTACGACTTCTTAGAGTGATCCCCTTGCTGCTACCTCGGCTTCATTCAAACATGGGAATGCCTGGACTGTGACGCACAGGCTATGTAGCTGAAGTAATATTATAGTATTTTAGTATTTCACGATATGCCTAGTCTTCGCAGTAATTCTTCCAGAGATTTTTGTAATGCAAAAACAGCAATCCTTTGAGCGGTTCAACGGTTTTCTCCAAACCATGGACAAATGGTAAGTGACAAACTTTTTCAGCAACACATAACAATGTCACACATGTAGCACAGATATGAGGGGCACAAAATTTATCCTGGTCACCTATTTTGCAGCCAAAATAAAATTTACATGATTTACTAATCAATGGAGTTATGCTTCGTTTTTTGAGATTTCGAAATTGACTCACAAAGGGGAGTCAGCAAATATAGTAGATTGCAATGTTTAGGAAGGCGATAGGGGCGATCAGCCCTCCCAACTGTCAGAGTTTTGGATATATTATTATGCCTAATGTTTTTGAAGTTTCAAATGTTCTTTTATCACCACATTCGAGAATATTTTTCAAAGAAAATTGATTTAAATCAACTTTATTCTCAGATTGGTCAATCGCAACTGGATCTACAGTTTAACTGGATCCGAACAACGGTGCATTTTGCTCCAAAAGGGCATCAAACCTGAGACTCCTTGAGAAAATACCTCTATCTCCCTGATTACCCATCCAAACAAGTTCAAGTAATAAGTATTTGTACTATATAAAAATAAGCATGTTCAATAAATCAGTGTAAACCTAATCTAGTTTTTAATCACACTTTTTTCGCTTTCAGCCAATAATAAGCATCTATTTCATCCCTGGACACTTATTTTTGTGAAACAATATTCTAATCTCTAGAACATGGAAGTCAGCTTGGTTACCTTTTACAGAACGATAAATTGATTATATTTAACACTGCAAGTGTTGGTTAGAAAGGTTTCTCGGTGAGGTGAAGTACTCAACTGAAATTCGCTCCTCCAAACCAACTTCTGGATCAGCCATTGATTCACCGCAAACACAACAAAAATTGTTTGTGTGGTTAACACAGTTATGAATTTTTAAATATACACTCACTATATATAACACAAAATATGCAATACTTAGTGCCAACAAATTTATTAATGTCACAAACGTAAGAGAACTGGATTTTAACTTAAATGTTACATTTGCTAAGAAAATGTTGTGTATCCTGATGGTAGTAAACCAGTATTTTATCATTGTTGTCAACAATACTAATGTTGTCATCAATGATTGGCTTGCGGAGAAATATTTTAACCCTTGCAAGTCACACTTATTCATGTTTTGGAACTCATAATGCTTGTACTTCTGCTACTATATTATAACTTAATGATAAAAATGGGCTAAAGGGAGAAAGAAAATGTAAACGCGTTACAAAAAAATGGAACCCAATAGAGAAATTCCCACTTCATATTCCGAATCAGCACACCCAAAAACACAATAATCAGTAAAAATTATTAATTTAACAAAATCACTGTTGACCAGTGTAATTCAAGTATTATTTTTACTTCACTGTTTATACTCAGTTAACAATTCTTTAAGTGTAATTTGCATTGTGGTAATTTCTCGCCTGACTTTATGTGTAAGAAGTGCCCGGGGGAGAAATTTGTTTTTTCTCCGTCGTGTGTTCCATGAAAGACTGTGCGGGAAAACGGGGGAGTTCAGGATCCAGAATAGCCGTATGATGGCTGCAATGTGTTGACTTCCTGTTAATGCTCTATACAAGAGCTCATTCATTTTTTTCAAGTAATAATTTGAATTAATTGATTACAAAAGTATTGAACCGGAGCATCGGACGCTGAGATCGAAAGCATTGAAGTGAGTTTCACGTCAGGAAAATCGCGTAAATAAGAAGAAAGGAGGGCTTGCGATGTAAGTTAGTTAGTACGTCATCGTCCGCCATAGCAATAGGCTTGTAATTTTCGATATATTTTGAAGATACCGGATCTACAGAACCAGGATAGCGTTTGTGAATGGTTCATTCATCACTCGCTTAAGTCTACTTCATGATTTCACAGAGGATACCTTCGGAAATGTACACGAAGGATCTTGATGATAATAATAATAATAATAAAAACACACACAACAACAACGGTGCACATTATATCGGTGCACATTGAGTGTACGTCGACATGTGGACCACAGTATTACGTATTGCGTATTTACAGAAACTTGAAATCAGATTTAAAACAAAGTACTATTTTTCCGGTGACAATTTTGTGTGGAAATTGAGAATTGTAAGCATGCATATTTGAATTGATGTAGATGTAGATGTTTATTTTCTAGTGTTAAACTGAGTTGAAACAAACAGTATGTATATTTTAAATGGAAATAACGTAAAATAAGCCACATAAACAGTATCATTATTGGACGTCACTGTATATGCAACCTTCTAAATACTGTTATTAAAACAGTGTACGTCTTTTCACCATAATTGGTTGTGAAACATTATAGCATACCAAGTATATGAATAATGAAAGAGTCAGCGATTTGACTAACTGACAACTTGGTTTGAAGTAATTGTATTGCATGTATGACAGAGAATGTTTGATGTTTGCCAAAATGTCACCATAATTAATCTGTATAAATAATAATTGAACATCTGATTTCTACGGTAAATTCTTGTTACGCTACCTTTAAATAAACATCATTTATTGTAAACTTAATTCAAGTGTCCGTCTTATCATTGATAAATAATTACAACTCACGTGCATGTATATTCAGGTCACATGAAAGTTTCTCCTTGGGCTAGTATACGTATTATTTACCTTTCAGATGAGAGGGTTCTCGTTGTGCTTGTTGAGTGTTGCAGTCAATGCATATGTGAGAGGGTTGTTCCAAAATTATCCCCAAGGCTGTTACATCTCAGCCATTATTTATTTTTGTGGAAATATAATTACTGTTTATTGTACGTCTGCAATGGCAAATACAGTGTCGTGCTACCAAATGCTGCCTGACGGGTGTGTCTAAAATACCAGTTTCGACTATTTTTTTTTAACTTTGAGTATTTGAATTCGGGGTTACTTTGGGTTTATTTTTGGACACAACGGGTGCGGGGGAAGCCTCGTAAATCTAGTCTCGTCATATTATATCTCCAGGGTAACCCAAGGAGGACACATCGACTTCCATTGACCATTTTCCTAAATTCGGAGAGATTCTACATCAGGGGATGAGGAAAGGTGTGTTAATAAACCATTAATTGCACTTCAAATTATCCATTTTTTCTCGATCCCTCTGAGCAGAACACGCTGTATAATGACATCATTATTACTAGAGTGGTATTTGACGGGGGATAAGGGAGGGAAACCTACTTCTGGGTCGGGGTCGAGATGGAGTGTCATTTGAAGTGGAGGCGTTTTCTCTGCCATATTCTTGTATGAATAAATACTTGTAATAAAAACATACAAAATCTATACATAATATAAATAATTTTAAATTTTCACTACTACCAATGCTCCAAACCACAAGACCCTACAGTTATTTAAAAAATGAAGAAGGATTTGCTCAGCTGGAAACGCACTTCCTTGCAACTATTCCCAGCCAAAAACAAATCAGAGAGAATGGCAAAACAGGCTGGAAACTTGAAGCCAAAAATTCCGTACTGAATTTCCTTTTTATCTAACAAAAAATCTTACTGGTGTAAAAAGAAAGTGTAGCGACACGTGAATACAATATATTTTTAAAGTACGACGCGCAGAATTTCGCTTGAGTTAGACGCAAACCGAACGTACGTCACGCAGATCTCTCCTATCCGTGACACATTGATTTATTGCTTACAAACGACTCTCGGGAATCTATGGAGCAAAGCCGCGCAAAGAGGTGGAGAAGGGGAGAAAGCGAGTGGGCGGAACAAAGTAGCTTCAGCCACCTTTTCTCCTCTATGCACTCACATCCCATCTCATGCGATCGTTGGTCGAGCCTTCCGTGTCCGGATTGGCAAGCGCTCCGTCCCGTTCTCTCCCGTTGCTCTCGCGTGCCGTCGAAGTCACGTCCAAGTCGTCCGAATCTACATGTCCCCTTGTAATACGGTTGTCACTTTTCCCGCCAGGTGTCAGCCCGAACTTCACCCAACGCGCTCTGGGGCGCAGGCGCATTGCACGGAAGCAGAAGGCAGACGCCAAACAAACATGACAATGATTTCCACCTATTTACTACTCATATTAAAAATGTAACACGCTATTTCATCATTTACAATTTTTCTACATTCAGTATTATCGATAAAATGTTAAAGTATAACTGAGTTTTACATCCTCTAATCAGTAAATGTTGTCTGTACAATGTGAAAGTTAGAATATGGCTGCCAAGCGCAGGGTCACAGCGAGTTCAAGCGTGCATCTGTCGCGCCTCTCTGCTTTCCCCTCCGACTCCACGTCTGCCGCGAATTCGGACAACGGAGGTTGGCTGAGTCCCCGGATGGAACGGTGCTCTAGGTGACATCTCTGCCGATTCGGACGCGGCCATACTTTCGCAGAGGACTTGTATTCGTTCACTTGTTCCAGAGATTCTCGGGACAGAGCTTAGTGGCCCCATAGTCTGCTGAGAGACACGAGTTGCAACCGTGGGTCCAGCGTTGCTTTGCAAAATCGCATTAGTTTGATATTGATTGAATTGGTGTTTTAGTCCACTTTATGCACAGTAAGGCTAATTGGGACTGGACCTACAGTTTAAAGTAGGATCCCGAACCATTATGTGCCTCCACCGGGTATCAAACCCGGGACCTCTTGATTACAAGGCGATGGTGCTACCACTGCGCCATCGGGGAGGCCCGGAACACCGCATTAGCAAACCGAAGAAATGACGCGCAATCTTTTTTGTGCCGAGCTCTCATGAATTTCTCTGTACATAATCACTTTACGCTTCTGTCTTCCTGTGCTTCACATGTGCATAAAGTGGATTTAAAACAATAATCAACCAACCAACCAACAAATAAAATAATAATAATGCTTCTTATGTAAATTGCTCCTGTTTTTATTTGCATATAATTTAATCAAACATTCTATTCGTTCATTATGGTGGGACGGTGAGTAGGCATTGGGTCAGAGTGTCAGGAACTTACGTGGATTGGTCAACATTAACCCCTAGCATAACCGTGCCGTACGAGAAACTTACTTACCTGAGGTGCTCACAGGCCCACATTTTTCTTATCACTAAAATTCAAGAAACCAATATCGTCATTGAATCACTGCTTCCTTTGTTGATTTCTTTACCATTCGTTAAAACTCACAAAAACATAATAATTATTTATGTTTTTATGAGCAAAAGTAATACAGAAATATTGAATATTTTAGTGATAAGAAAAATGTGATAAGAACAATGTAATTTATTTTCATTTCTTTATACAAAAAAATTCACAGTTGAAAAAAAATTGAGGTGGTGGGTCTGGATCGGGTAGAATCGCTTACTAAGCCCGCCTGGCTGGCGAGCGGGCGAGTAAAACTCTAGATCTGGGCTTTGACCCGTCAAGCATCGAAAGCCCAGGGGTACCTGGAAGGCCTTGCAAGTCGAAGCTCGCTTATTTTCAGCGATCGCTCATTCCGGTTTTGCGCCGTCTCCAGATACAAGAGTCACGCATCACCGTTGCCAACATTTAGATTCTAAACTGGTCAAGGAGCACTTAAAATGTTCATCACGTTTATCACTTTGAAATTGCAGACATTTATTCCGTGGTAGAAAACATTTGTATCACTCACACCCAGTGGCGTCGATTGGGTTCCAAAACTAGGAAGCGAAGGTGCAAAAGCGGGGGGGGGGGCGCAAGGACAGTTCAATTTCCCTTGGTACATAAGGTTAGCATGGTGCAAAAGTGAAAAAAAAATGGAAAACGTGGTGGGGGCAACTACCCCCTCTTGGCCCCGCCCCTAATCGCCGCCACTGCTGACATCTGTAAAGGAGTACGAACCAAGTTTCGCAAAAAGTGCCATCATAAATATTTTGGAACTTTGTGTGACTGGTGGTTGATGTACAGGGTATACCAAAAGTCCTATTACCCCCCCCCCCCTTTGAATTGTAGACAAACCTGAAAAATGTTATTTTAACAGCATGCGTATGATGTGAAGATGGTATACCATTAAATCAGACCAATGACCACCATTTACTCCAAAGGATCTGTGTGCACACCACCATTTTCATTGCACAGTACTATTCGCCTCCAAGTGCGATGTGAAATCCTCCGTTACATAAGATGTCAGATGTGGATTTCAGGTGGCCATTTTAAGAGAATACCTCAATTATGTGTTCAGAGACAAAGGGATTGGACGAGGATCGCCAAATTTACCAGCACCTCTAAAATGGCAACCCCAAAGTCTAAATCTGACATCTTGTGATAAAGCGCTAAGGGGACACATCAAACAGGAAGTCACCCATAATCGTTATCAGACAACTGAGGCACTTCAAGAAGTTGTTCGCAGTGCGTTTGCTTTCCTCACGCCAGCCATGCTACGGAGGATTTCACATCGCACCTGGAGACGAATAATTCGGTGCTACAGTTTCAGTATAAAATGGTCTTTCAGTACTCTATCTGAAACTTTAAGTAAATAAATAAATAAATTTGACTTTTTTTAATTAGAAATTTTGACTTTGTTGCACATTAATTGTACCAGTTAATTTTGAATTTTAGGACTTGGATAATAATAATAATAATTGTGAATCTCATTTTAGTGTTACGTCTTAATGTTCTTGTAATATTAAATATTTGACGCAGTGGCGTAACAAAATCGTAAACTAATCCGCAAGAAACAAATTTGGGTCCCTCAAGTACAGTCAGATTCTTCCAGGAAATTTATGTAATTACTTAGAATGGCTGATTGCGGCTATACTTACATTAATAATTATACAAATCGATGCTCTATCTCAGAATTTTCACATATCGTTCTTTGACATTTATGTATTCAAAAGAAGAAAATACAAATACTTACTTATCCCCTCCCCCTCCCCTCTTAACTGGTGGGTGGAAAACATTACAGATTTTTATTTATAATCCTTGATATATTTTATTTTAATCGATCTTTTTTTAATTTTTTTTAAAAACACGCTTAAAATTGCTTGCATGTTTTTTGGCACTGTTCACATAGACATATTCTTTTACATAGAAAGGATTTTTCTGATAAACGGCCCTGTAAAATATTTGAACGGTTTCATTAAAGCAATAACAAATTACATGTAAATATGCATTTCTCTGTTCTGGAACTGAACATGATGAACCTAATATGAAAATGTTTGTTGTGTGTGTTAATGAAACTTTTATAATTTCAGTAACTTTTCTTACAGTGAAAATAAAATATCCTGGATGTACTTTATAATTTTAACTTAAAATATTTTTACAGGCTTTGTAGCCGAATTTTAGTGTTTTTAATTATAGTTATAGCCAAATATCAGCTGCCATATTTATTTACTGTTTAATTATAATGACACGATTTACGGTTTAACATGATTAGTATTTTGTATATTATTCTATTTAAAAATGTGCTATTTTTGCTTATAAAATTTGTTGAATTTTAAATCAAGGGAAATTTAAGTGTTTTTTTTTTTCAGATGACATATTACATTTACTTTCGTATGAGCTTCACCCCATCAGTATATATATTTTGCTTCCTCTATTTCCTTTCTTAGAGCATAATAAACACCATTCAATTATTATGAGATTAATGTACTTTCACAAAAAGTGACTCTTACATCTACAAATCTCTTGTGTATATTATTCTGTAATTTTATTTAAAGTGATTTTTTAAAAATAGAATTCCCCAATTTAAATCTTGATTTAAATCGAAAGATTTAAATCAAACCACCTTGAATAAGAGAAAGCTTAACTTCTGAGCAGCGAATTACACTTTTACTTCATAACATCATTAGATCTTTCCCTTTCATGTTCAAAAGTGAGATTACTGAGTCCGCCAAATTTGGGCTGAATCATACCATTTTACACTACCTTCCAGAAGTTCTCCTTAAGTTTCAATTTTGAGAAAGATAGTCCTTTTTTCATGGTTGTTACTTGAAGAGTTGGAAACAAACAGAAGGCGGTACAGGATACACAGAACACTGGAAGCTAGTGTAGAGCTATCAAGGAGAAGAAACTTTGCCAAAGCACTTGATTCCAGGTTTAAGCACATTCCTGAAATGTAGAACTTAATCAGGATCTTCGGAAGATATATCATTTCGTGCCGGTTACAGAGGCAATAGTTGCGTCTGAAGCTGCAGAAAGGAAGGAAGAACTGCTAATATTATCCATACCCTTCTTCAGTTTAAAACACCGGAAGCATTAAATGCCCCATACTTTGCTCCGTGGCAGTTTGAGGTGCTTTATCATTAACATATTGAAATCGGGTAGCTATGCAAGGTCACGAGACACACGAAAAGCCAAGACAAAGCGCTTTTTATTAAATAATAGAATAAATGGATAAAAATGTCCAATCAATTTTTGCATTAATGTTTCGCATGAGAAATGAGAATTATTTTGACTTTTCGGGGCTTTTCAAGCTTAGAGCTCCAGCCCGCCTCTGATTTGACGTATTCATTCAAATTACTATAACGCTAAACTAGAATACAGCCAGATAAAAACTAAAGGTTTTAATTTAATTGCCCACAAAAATTAACCTTTTCTATTTTTCTCACTTCTATTTATTACGTTTTTCGTATCAACCTCATGGGACGTGAGGCCCATACATGCCCGAGGCCCAGGGTGGTCGTTCACTTCGCCCACCCTTTACTACGCCAAGGTTATACAACCTCAAGGCAACTGCGCCTAGCAGAAATTCAAATAATTCCATGTGTAGTGAAATATAATGGTCATTGGCAACACTCTGTTAGCAGTCCTCGCGTCTACCTGCAAAAACTACATCCAGTCTCACGGGTCTTCTTAGGACCCGGCTAAAGAAAAAGCCTGGCAGGCATCGAGGCCTGTGCACAGCCGTGACGTGAAGCTCGCTTGCGCGATGTAGAACACCTGGGCTTGACGTGCGTGTTGCATATTATTGTAGGCGCTCCTCCTCCCAGACGGGTTTTCTCTGGGTCTTGTGCAGGTCTCTGGGCCTGACAGCCCCCCCCCTCCTTCGGGTAAGCTAGGGTCAAAATAACGTTTATTTCAAATTAAAATACTTCTCACTGTTCACTGTTCTTATGATAATATTCGCGTTGAACGTGCTTAGTTATTTATCCTATTTCTTTTCTACTTGCAGATGGAGGCTCAGACGTGCATGGGCTAGAATGGCCGGTAATTGTGGCGCTTATTATCCTTATTTTGTTCGTGATCATGGCCTTACTTCTTTGTGCATGTGCTTCTGGGCGTTGTAGTATTGGCAGAAGGACGTGGAAGAAAATTATGCACATGATAAATGTAAGTTAACCTTCATTTCGCCTGCATAATGTTCTATTACTGCTATGAAATGAAACATTGACGTAATGGGAAATGAAATATCAATTTTCAAAAACAGAACTAGATATGTATTAATTATGATTAACATCATTTGCATCAATTTAAGAGATATTAAACTAATGGCCTAATATATTTGTGCCTTCCATTGATCATATTAATATTTCGCATTCTTATTATCAATAACAATTGTAAGTACGTATTTTAAACTTGACTTACGTACTAAATACTTGATGTGAAATTAGTTTCGTTTAATAATTGTTGAAATTTTAATGAATTGATCCATTGGGCGTTGCTGTAACTTCTTCGTTGAAATGTAGAGCGGTCATACAGGTGATCAAAGCTGTTTATGTGCTTTTTGTCACTAGACAATCAAAGCAAAAACTAAATTAATGTTAATGATAATGAAGCTTTGCTACAGACATACTTATTATTCATAAATAACAATTGACAATTTGCTTCAACATTAGACGAAATATTGCATTCTATACCCATGGGTACATTCATATGTAAAATCCCTTCACTTCTGGATACCAGCTATTAAAAGAAAACAACATATTTCAAGCACTTTTTACAAAGAACTTAAGTTGTTTCTGCTACTACAGTTAATATAATCACCTTAGAGTAGAAAGTAAACACAATCACACATAAACCAGAGCACACAAAAGAATGATGTGGTTTCAAAAGTTAATTAAATACATATTTATCTTCTTACACGGATACAGCATAAAACAGCGTCCGCAGCTGTCCAAGTTTCTCATACGCTACCAGCAGTACATTTCTCATGCTGGCAGATATCGTGTGTCTGATGACAGCGTTGAAATAGTGAGTTTCAGTAAAGCTCCCCCCCCCCTTCACCCCAAGTCAGTGACTAGAGCAAGATAGATGTCCCTGCTGAATACTAATTATGGAAAATGGAAACAACCACATTCTCCCTTGGCCACAACGTCCACTGGATTTTAAACCTTGTGATTTCATTCTTTGTGGGGTCACTAGAGGCAGCATTTATGTACAACCATTGTCCATGTCCATCCATGAACTTCGTGATCAGATAACGCATGCACTGCAGGTAGTGTTGCCCACGGGACGAGACGGGACAGGCTTTTAAAAATTCGAGACGAGACGAAATTGATCATGTGTCCCGAGACAAACGAATATTTTCGAGACGAGACAGCATTTCACAGCATTTCCACGAGACGAGACAGGCCAAAGTCTCGTCTCGTGGGCAACACTAACTGCAGGTCATTACTGCGGAAATCCTACATCTAGTCTGGGATGAATTTGATTACCATGTGTATTTGTGTCATGTTACCCACAGTGCACACATTGAAGGATTGTAATTAACGCATAAGACTTACACAGTTGCCACCGCTGACGGTGTATGTTTTGCGTTGTAACCTGAGAAATATATTTTTTTTATTAACTTTTGAAACTGCACCATTGTTTTGTGTATGCCCTGTATATAGGGGAAAGTTGCCTAAATCGCACCGGTTCCCAAATCGCACCACTGCACTGCTCTAAAAACCAATACACTGAATATTGGTGCAATCAAGCGGCTGGGAATTTCTTTTATTCCGAAATGGCGGGGGCTCCTAAATCACACCATGTCATGTTTGCCCAAATCGTACCAGTGCGATTTGTGTTTTCTCTTCTCTTTCTACAGTCAATTGCAATGGGAAAGAAATATGGGAAGGGGGTGTAAGGGGTGACCTTCCACGTAGTACACCCAAATGTCAACCTCACTTCCACGTTAGTGCACCCTGGACTGAGGACTAACGAGGCTCTGGCGACTGGCCCCATGGCCAGTATAATTTTGTTTGTGATGTCCTTTGTTTTGTCCTTATTTGTGCTGAGTGCCCGTTTACAGCCTCAGCTTTTAACAGAAGTCAGAACATTTTAAGATTTTTAATTATGCAACGTTAGAGTTGTTTTTTGTAATGATAAGGGGCTGGCCCCCGTATTATGTGACGGGAGCAAAATATCCTAAGTGCTGACGCTCCCACAATTTTAAAATCAAATTCAAATTCAAATTCAGAAATATGGGAGGGAAGGTGAAAAGGGTATGTGGTGAATGGAAATCTGAGAACATATTATCTACTTTGGTTGAATACAAGGATGGGAAAATCGAATGAAAAGCATGTTGTATAAAATAGGGAATTTTCGAAGAATCGAGATAAACGGATTATCGATGACCCCATTCAGAGAAATTGTCCTGGTCCAGTCACATGAGAAACACACAAAGAGAGTCCCATCGTCTGGAATGGAGACAGAAAAATCTTCAAGGTTAGAAAAGTACCCGAAATATGCCCTTGACGACGTGAAGACTGGACAGAGCGAAACCAATTGCAAAGCGAGAGGTCTCCAAAAAACTTAACTACTCACATATATTCCCTGTAATCACAAACTGTAGGGAACGCAGAAGAAAATAAGTTAACATTTCGCTAAAACTCCACGAAGATTCAAGTTTGTAGTAACATTTTCCATTTGTTATTTATAATTCTAAAGATCTGATATATCAGGTATGTTTGGAATTATTGTGGCTCCAAATGAACATGCTTTCAATAGATAACTTGACACTGTATTTTTAGTATTAGGGGCCTTTGAAATATGTTCTTTCTCAATTTTTTAATACCGATGCGATTTGGGCTCCCTATGGTGCTATTTCGGAGACCAGTTGCCCAAATCGCACCATTTACAAGGGTTTGAAAATTCATATTTTCCTGTTACTTCCAATTGGAATAACATTTTCCAAAGACACATGAGGATAGGTTAAAGTGGTCCTCTCGAACTGGTGTATCAAAAATGTACGTCACTTCACTTATTTTGCAGTTACACTTATTTATTTGAAAACTGGTGCGATTTGGGCAACGTTTCCTTTTATACACATATATGTCACACACACACACACACACACACCCCCCCACACACACACATACACATGTTTCTGTACACACACACACTGTTTCGAATTAACTACATTTATTCTTTATAATTTATTTGCTCCTTTCCTGATTTTCAGCCCTGTACTGAGGAAGCTGGATTCATTACTGTTGTTGTCTAAGAAGAGGACTGGATAGCATGAAAGAAGAAAGATTGACAAGAAGGAAAAATTGTATGAGAGGCTATTTTTGACTGTAAGACTGCAGTGAATACCTAAACAAACTTACCTGTTAAAAATATTGTTGAATTAATTGTGGTTTGGGAGAAGATGAAATCTATAGAGTATATTTTACACATAATCAACATTTCATTTTTCAAATATATTCCAACTAGTATGCCATTTCGGATGTTTGTCAATCTTCAAGAATGTAAGTGAAAATATAACAACATTTTCACTTTAAAGTCTAATCTTGTTTGGTGTTAAATTGCATTTTGCTTCAAGGAGCCCCTTCATGTTTCAATATAAAATAATGAAGGGAGTTCTATTGACTGGTTTAATCATATAATTGCTTTTTTTAGTGCAAAAAGCGTCTACTTCTCATTACTGAATTCATTTTTATCAGACATTATGTATTTATACAATATATCTGTAACTATTGTGTCAGGCATTATGCAAATAGGAGAATAAAAAAAACATCCAATTTAAAGTCATATCTTATAAGTCATATCTTATTGAATGCCTTGTGTGTAAGACTCTATCTTACTAGTAAAATGTCTCACTTGTCTAAATTCTGTTTTCGCATTAGTTTAAGCTTGTATTTTTCTTTCATATGTGTTTGATTTGCAGTACATGAGCTATCGTGTTACTAGTATGTGTTTATTATTGACATTTTGTGACTCTCGAAGTTCTTCTTAAAACAGTTATAGCCAAGTAAGAGTTCACTTCTTATACACAAGCCCATTAACTTATAACTTTCAGTTAAAATTAGCATAAACACTTTGATTGGCTTGTCATTTTCATGTCCAATTTTCTAAAGAACTAACTTTTTATGGTACAAAGACTCTATTACTTACAATAGGTTTTCTGAATGAAAGATATTACTACATGTTTTCTAGTATGAATATCAATATTCATCTTAATTTTTCATTTAAGAAAAAACTGGAATAGAGTGACAGATTGCAGATTAATATATTTCATGCCATTATCTATCTTTCAGAATATTGAGTATCTTAGGTACGCGTATTAGGGGCACGTCATACAATCTTCAAGAAATAACGTTTCCATACCTGAAATATTTTTCTCACATAATACCCAAGATTTTATTGAACACATTGCATTTTAAAATTTTCAGACAATCATAGCTCTGTTTCCATTAATTTTTAGTTGTAACAAAAATTATCGATAGCTTATGTTATTAAAGTCCATCATAAAAAAAACTGTATTTCAAGAGAAGTGAAATTACATTACAATTCTTGAATCGTTTTGTAAAACAAATGGATCTTTTTTTAACTCGTGCACAATTTATTAAAAAATAAAGCAGAAATGGACTGAAACTTCATTGGCTATTCCTAGTTTGAAAATCCTGTCACTTGAAGAGGTTTTCTCGGGCAATCAGCCAGGTGATTTCCAGAAAGGCTTCCGAGCTTTCGAGAGCTAACGTCACTTTCATCTTCAGGGAATGAAGTGCAGAGATAAAAAAAAGGAGAAAAACCCGCCCCCAAAGAAGCTCGCGGAGTTGACCTGAGTCAACCGGTAACCACGCCGAAAGGCGCAGACCTCACCTGGGACACTAATGCACTCCTCAAGCACATTATAGCCCCATGTCTGGTCTTTTGCCTAGGCGTGATCTTCCCTTCCGAACAGATCCAGTCAAGCCGGATTTCTCCCTTGGGGAAGCCTCCATTTCATGCAGGCATGCTCTAGTTACGAACTACCTACAGGAACATCTGATGTCATGCTTCCACGTTTATAGTCTTGATAAAGAAGACTTTTACCAGGTGTCGAAATTAGAAAGAGTTGAAAAGACTACAAGAGAGTGAAGGGAAACTCCCGAGTAAAAACCCAGCAAGCTGGGAAAAACCTCGGCCGCATCTTGAATTAGCATGAGTTTCATCTAGATTCTAGTGTGCTAGGAACCCCCACGTTAGAAGGGGGAGGAACTTCGCACACCCTATGGGTTCAGTCCTAGGGGAGAGGATGATGTCGGGATTTTAGGGAAAAGGTGCAGATTCAGCCCGAGGGCTATCTGGAATTTCTATATGTTAGTAGGACCTACACATTCCGACTGACAACCGTAATTTTGGACACAAAGCCGAATCGAAGATTAATTTTGATAAAACAGGCCGAAAGGTTAGCCGGATCGAATATTAGCAAGACGTCTGCGTAAAAGGAGGAGAAGTCGTTGTCGGGTCACGTCCGTTGGGAGACATCTCGTCTGCTTCTCCGGGCATCGGCGCTTCAGTTTCGGGTCCGGGCGTCGGGCAGCATTGGCTTCTCTTAGCCTAGATGAAGGTGACTTCTCGCCAGAGACCGACTCTCGCCGCACCACGGAGCGCTAAGGGGCCCCTCAGACCCTCGATCCTTTCGCTACTGGGATACAGCGACGCACTCCTACCCGGGGGAACCATCGATGATGCCCATGTGCCTGCCTACACCCCTTAGGTCCTTTTCCGAGTCGGGGTAATTATCGTCCGAGGACGACGCGACACACACATGGTCCCCGGTGCCTGTCCGCTACCAGGCATGTAGAAGTGCGGTGTTTGCGGGGCTCCCATTCCATCCACCCGTTGGGAAAGGTATCTTCCTTCAGGGGTTCCCGAGGGTCATTCCGAGGTCTTTGTCAGGAGCACCCCCTGTGGAGAGGTTCAGGTAGCCGCTCCTCGAAGATCCAGCCGTTCCCTTCCTCCGCCGTCTCTACTCGCTGCCGTGTCGGGTGTAGCGGAATGTAGTCCCGGTGTGTCGTCATGCTCCGTCTCGTCTCCTGGGAGTCGCCGGTCAGTTGCTGAGCTCGCCCGTCTGCCATCCAACCCATGCGATGCTCGCTGGCAGTGATCCATTGCATACATCCCACGGGCCTGGTGAAGAGGATTGATTTCGTTTCGCTACGCCGTTGGTGTCTGGTACTCGTTCGGTCATGTTCCCTAGTCAACGATCTGCCAAGTGCAGAGATAAGTCAGAAATCAGAAATTTTAAGTTTTCCCGGCCCCAAAGGACCCGCCGGGATGAGTGGGGCCCAGCACAGGTCTGCGGCAACGCCTCGTCTTGTAAGCGTCCCCCTAAGTTTCGGGGTTCTCAGAGTGAGTACCCTTCCCCCTCGGGGCCCTCCATAGCATGCTTGTTCGGGAATACCTAGAAAACACACCTACGTGTATGAATCAAACGGTGTCTGCCTGGTGTGGCACTTACCGGAAATATAATTATAAGGCGAAAGTGAAGGTGAAGATAGAAGAGAGGAAAGATACAAGTAGCTTTTTGCGTGACAGAGGAAAAAACCTGCAGCATGCATAAATTGGCAGTAAAAATCTCCTAGTTTAATTAGTTCGCAACATTCGTGTGCGGGTATACTTTTAGATTATTTAATGCAGTAAAAACCTCCCGAAGAAGGGAGGAAAACCTGGGCGTTACAGTGACGGTGGCTTTATGTTGGATGATATAGTTTTGGTTAGGTGGTGGTTGTTGGCACCTGCGGGTTTCCCCTGGTCAGGATGGGTTGAGGTAGGTTTTGGTAGTTGAGGTATCCTATGAAGATAGATTCTAATTATTTCAAGCTAATTGGGTATGTTAGTGGGGAGAGTTTTCTAACTACGCAGCTTACGTTGACTCATCTGAAACTAAAATTATTATTAATTGGTTTGGTTGGTAATATTAGGTTGGTATTATTGGTTGGGTTGATATAATTTTGGGATGGGTTAATGTGAGTTTTGAAATAGACGTCTTTGTCGGACTTAGAGGAGTCTGGGTCAGATCAGTCTGGGTATTCGTACCCCTTCGATGGACAGTCAGGAGTGAATGGGTGGTCCGCAGAGCTATCCCGACCACGGCCGGCACCTCCCGGAGACCAGTTGGGGTCGCCTCCCCTTCCCCTGTTGTCCTTTTACCCGTGTATGGCTATTGCTTCTTTTATGAGATGGTTCCAGTAATTTGATGATTTATTGAAGATCTCGGTGGTTGTGAAATCAATTCTATGGCCCTCCTGGATTGAATGTTCTGCTAACCCTGATTTTTCGGGATGAAAATTCCTTGTGTAACTGGCGTGTTCTTTGCAGCGCTGTTCGATTGTCCTCCCCGTTTGTCCAATGTAGGCTTTACCGCAGGCACAGGCGATACGGTAAACCCCGGGTGCCTTCTGTCCTAGGTCGTCTTTGGGGTTTCGAAGTTGGCTTCTGACTTTCGATGGCGGGTTGTGCATCGTCTTGATATTGTGTTTTGAAAGAATGCGGCTGATGACTGCAAAGAGGTTACCGGTGTATGGGAAGATGACCTTCGTCTTTTCTTCTTGGTCATCAGGTGGATCCGGGTTTGTTCGTTGGTTGTTCTTGTGTGTTACTTTCATTAGCGTCTTGTTGATAATGACTTCACTGTATCCATTCTGTCTGAAGGCTGTGCGTAGGTGTCTTATTTTCTCTTGAAGGTACTCTGCGTCGCTGATGGCGATGGCTCGGCGAAACAATGTTGAGAGTACTGTTGACCGCTGCGCTGGATGGTGAAAACTCTTGGCGTTGAGGTATAGGTCGGTGTGAGTAGGTTTTCTGTATACGCTGTGTCATAAGGTCCCGTCCGGTTTACGTGTGATGAGGAAGTCCAGGAATGGAAGGCTGCCGTTGATCTCTGTCTCCATGGTGAATATGATGTTCTGGTGCTGGTTGTTGAGGTGATTCAGGAATGTTTGTAGCGCTGCTTCACCATGCGGCCAGATGACAAAGGTGTCATCTACATATCTGTAAAATGCGGAAGGTTTCTGTGGAGCTGAACGGAGTACCTCGTGTTCGAAGTTCTCCATGAAGAAATTGGCTATTGCTGGTGAGAGCGGGGATTCCATTGCCCCTCCGTCGGTCTGTTCATAGTACTTGTCCTTGTAGCTGAAGTATGTTGAAGTCAGGGTATGTTTGAAAAGACTAATGATACCTGGTGCGAATTGTTGCTCCAACAGTGTTAAAGAATCTTGAAGCGGAATTTTGGTGAAGAGCGATACTATGTCGAAGCTGACTTCTCCGGGAGAAGTTCTGATGTTCTGAAGGGTCTTGACGAAGTCCGGTGGGTTTTTTTACATGGTGTTGGCACTTTCCCGTCAGAGGTTGGAGTTGTGCCGTTCCATCGACAAATAACCCCTGCAATTTCTCACGTTCATGTGCGTTCGTTTTTAGGTAAAAAAAATAGAGTTTCTAATTTTCGAGCCGAGCGCTGCGCGCAAAACACACCTGCGCCATGTTGTGACGTCGTGGTTCGGCTCATTCACTCGTCTGAACTTCGCGTCGGCTGAATTTGGTGTTAGGAAGTGTCTGTGTTTGCTATGAGATAATGGATGGGATAAAATACGTAACTACTTGCACATGAAATGGTCGTTACCACTAAGCAAGCACTAAGTCTGTGCTTTACTACAGTTTTCTCTGCTGAATTAACATTAAAAATAAGATTTTTTGTTGCCTTGTGCCGAAACAAGTTTCCATCTTGTGAGTTAAAAGAACAGAGCAGCCAGAATTTTATAGCTGGTCGTGTTGTGGATATCACAGTGGAAAATAAAGATTTCATCATTATACGAGTACCAGATGCTCCAACTGGCCACGGTGGCTCAGTCGGAGTCTGGCTAAAGCCGCTATACAAGGAAGTTGTGCGAACGCTCGCTCGTACAACTCCCGATCACGCGTACGAGTAGCCAGTGCTTTACGAAAGTGTCTTGTGGAAGTTTAATACATAGGAGTCAAACGGCGATTAAAAGGGTCAAGACACTGAAAATAAATTTCAGCAACATCAGAGATATACCCACGTCACGGGATTACACCAATGGATAAACGACACATTGAAACTAACACCGGATCAAGTCGTGAGTATCGAGTTAGATCACTTTAGAAAATGTTTGTATCTGAATCTAGTTTCCAAGCTTTTGTGTAAACGGTTGTTGAATCAATCGAATGGATCTTATGTGTATAATGATTCGGAAGGTGCGCATGACATTTTAATGACATGGGAGGACAGTGCAACAGTAATAGTGCGACTTCATGCGATACCAAGTGAATTAGACGATGACCCGATACGAGTAGTTTTGAACC
The DNA here is from genome assembly GCF_977018435.1 of Lepisma saccharinum. Taxonomy (NCBI): domain Eukaryota; kingdom Metazoa; phylum Arthropoda; class Insecta; order Zygentoma; family Lepismatidae; genus Lepisma; species Lepisma saccharinum. Next base: position 127,981,831 of record NC_139230.1, read on the forward strand.
AATATGGAACCATACATACATTAGTAGATGAGAAGTATAAGGAAGATCATATATATCCAGTACGTACGGGCAGAAAAATTGTAAAGATGACCTTGACCCGTTCAATACCTTCTTACGTGTCTATAAGTGGAGGGAGGTATTGGGTCACACATAATGGTCAAGCTAAGACTTCTTCGGCGTGCGATTCCCAGGAACACTTCTTCAATCAATGCTCCAATCGACAGCGATCATCAGCAAGAGTGGGTGGCAATTCGTATGCAGGAAAAGTCCGACCCATCCCGTATAACCTGAACAGCACAGAAGAAGTGATAACCAGTGAGCCGACAATACTTTGAGGTGTAACGACCAAGCAACAAAACGAACCACCTGCATGTGTCAGTGATGAGACAATACAGGGTGTTTCACAAATGTCGACCAGGATAGATCAAATCGCACCAAATGAAGAAAGTACTGACGAATTTATGGAGAGTTCAGTGTCAACCAAATATGAGGATCCCAGTTTGCCGATCACCAACACTTTTAAGCAAAAAGAACTAAGGGAAACACTTGAAGATTCACCGACAACAGATGAAAGTTCATTGCAGATGACTACCAGGGACCAGTCTCCAGCACGTTCATCAGTGCAGATCGCATCACCTACAGTGGGGAGGCAGAGACGAAGGAGGAATCGTCGCATCGAACCGATCAATGGCCCTCCAGCAAAGAAACCAAGTGAACATGCAATGGTCGTTACCACTAAGCAAGTGAGGGATAACCTGTCCCAAGGTGTAGCCAACAATCTGGAAACAACCCTTGCTCTTGATGATAAACATGTGAAGAATGGCTCTTCAGAAAGTCTGTCTTTTGTTATACAACATTTGACATAAAAGATGTGTTATTAATTAGATGTGTTCATGCTCCCTTCTCTTACCCCCTTTTGTTGGTATTGAGTGTAAGAGAAGGTTTTGTTTACGGGTTGCGTTAAGATATATATTTAACAGAAATGTTAGTAACGGGTACTTTTGGGTGTGTATTTCTATTACTTGTCACGAATAACTTAAATTTGAATACAATAAACGATATGGCGCAAGATACAATATTTCATTTAGCCACGATTAATATAAATAAATTTACCTCGACAGTAAAAATTAAAGCTTTCAAAGATTATTTAAAAACGTATGATTTGGACATGGTATGTATACAGGAAGTCGGTATAGAAACCTTGAGGTAGGAATAGACTATGTAGTTTATAATAATAGTAACCCTCAATTCACAGGGACGGCAATAATTGTTGCATGTTCACTTGGTTTCTTTGCTGGAGGGCCATTGATCGGTTCGATGCGACGATTCCTCCTTCGTCTCTGCCTCCCCACTGTAGGTGATGCGATCTGCACTGATGAACGTGCTGGAGACTGGTCCCTGGTAGTCATCTGCAATGAACTTATCCCTGTCTCTAAGGTATTATACCACCCATCAGGGAGGATTACATATGTGTTTGTGGGATCGGTGTGGATATGTAATGTATATGCACCTCGGAGCGCACAGACTTTTTTAATACCCCTGTAGCGACAGCATTAGGGAGAAATCGATAACATTTGATATGTGTGGGCGACTTTAATTATACTTTGCGAAAAGAAGACCAAAACCCCGGATTTAATCCCTGACACAGTTTGCAAGCTCTAGTGAATGGGTTTAAGTTAAGTGACGTATGGGAGAAAAAACACCCTCACGAGCCAGGCTACACATATATAAGAACCGACTCGGCACGTAGACTGGATCGATTTTACGTAACCAGCAGTTTACTTTCACAGACTAGAAGAATAACTGTACAACCAACATGTTTTAGTGATCACCTTGGAGTAAACATGGACATTTAGTTAAATATGGCTCACGTTAGAAAAGGTCGAGGATACTGGCGTTTCAATATACAACTATTGCAAGATTCCACATACCGTATGGAATTTGAACAACAGTGGAAGAAATGGGAATCCATGAGTTTGCGTCAGAAAGATTTGATTCAGTGGTGGGACTCTTTCCTCAAACCGTCCATAAAATATTTTTGTCAACAATACAGTAAACAATGAATGTCTGACTTCTACAAGAAATATAATTTTTATAATGCTGTATTACGTGAACTAGCCCATAAAATAGAAAGTGACTCCTCACAATTGCCCGAATACAAGAAAATGCAAGCTGTTGTCTTGAAGATGTATAACCAAAACTTACAGGGATACAGCTATCGTAGTCAATTACCTATGTTCGATCCTACGGAACTACCAACATTATCCCACGTGTTAAAAGCGACAAAGAGAACAACGGAAATTAATCACAGAAATAGAAGATGAGAATGGATGTAAACATACAAATTCAGCTGATATATACCGATATTTCGTCAATCACTTTTCCAGTAAATTTGGGGCCCAGGCTACCACAGAACCGCCATATCTATCGATTCTCGCCAATTACATTCCTAAGATAACAAAGGAAGACAACAAAACGCTGGAGAAACTCTTTACAATGGACGAAGTAAAGCAAGCGGTAATGACAGGAAAGAAGAATAAAGCGGGTGGCATTGATGGTCTTCCCATGGAACTATTTCAAACCTATTTGCCCCTGATGAAAGACTTAATGACAAGATGGGTAAACGACGTTTTTCGGCGTCAACGGATGGGTCCTTAGTAGTATCTGAATGAGCCAGTGGATGTTTGTGCCCTCGGGCGTTTAATATTCGCAATTTATTCGCATGTACTTATAACTAATTTGCACGGGTTTTAATTAATTCGCATGTACTTAGAATTCATTAGCAAGTATTTAGAATACTTTACATTTATGTATTTGCATGTTTATAACTTTTTATGAATATATATTTATTTATTTTATGAAAAATATGTATATAGAAGGTAATTAGAGGTACTAAACGCTATGCATATGGTTTTATATTCATTACTGCAAAGTATGTAATGTATGAAACTATAATAATTAATGTTTATAATATTGAAAATAAGTTTTCTATGGTTTATGAACCGCTATGAACGGTGGTAATGGTACGAAAGAAGACGGTCCCGGTACTCGAACCCGCGATATGTAATATTATTAATTAGTACTATGCAGTAATTTCATCATGTTATGAAACACGGTGGTGCAACACGCTAGACAGAATACTGTCTCAGAATTTCGACTCCGCTCTGATGCCAGACAGAGAGAATGAATTAATATTCCACGCAGGTAGAGAAGAAAGGAATTTTGGGGAAGCGCGTTCAAGGTCAAATGACGTCACAACGTCAGAACAAAGAAGGAATCTGATTGACCAATCAGAGAACGCGTCGGTAGGTTTTCAGAACCGGTTTTTTCAAGGTTAACCAGTACGCAATAACAGGGGAAAGCTATGCAATACTGTAAGGCAGGGGAGGGATTCAACCAGACAACAAAGGATGTCTGGAATGCACAGCAATGGTCAAATCTCTGAAGCTATGCGTCGCTTGTAGAATCGGTTTCCGCCGCCAATTAATATTCCGTTCAGGTTTGCCTTCAAGGCACAGGACGCTTTAGCGCAGGTTTTTTTTATCTGTACTATGAAGAAGGGAGAGCTATTAGGGACGGGGCCTACAGTTTTCACCATTTGCTTTTATCACGGGGTAACGAACCTAGGACCCTTTGATTATTGATTTAGGTAGTAAATGTATGTTACTGTGTGCTATTTAACTTATATTTGAGTTTATTTTTTACCAAACTTTGACTTTATGTCAAACATTTTCACAGCTTATCCTTATTTTTACAAAAATAACACTATTTGTACTATTCAGGCAACATTTTTTATTAAATTTTGGACTCGCAAAGATATTTTTACAACTTTTTAACTTATTATTTTACAACTTTATGTTAATTTTTTACCTAAATAACACTATTTGTACTATTCAGGCAACATTTTTTATTAAATTTTGGACTCACAAAGACATTTTTTCTACGTTTAACTTATTATTTTACAACTTTATATTAATTTTTTACCAAAATAACACTATTTGTACTAATCATGCAACATTTTTTATTAAATTTTGGACTCTCAAAGACATTTTTTTCAACGTTTAACTTATTATTTTACAACTTTATATTAATTTTTTACCAAAATAACACTATTTGTACTAATCACCAACATTTTTTATTAAATTTTGGACTCACAAAGACATTTTTTCAACTTTTAACTTATTATTTTACAACTTTATGTTAATTTTTACCAAAATAACACTATTTGTACTATTCAGGCAACATTTTTTATTAAATTTTGTATTTACAAAGAGATTTTTTCAACTTTTAATTCATTATTTACAAGTTTATGCCTATTTTTTACTCAAATAACACAATTCTATCTGTTCAGGAAAGACTTTTAGTTACATTTTCGACACACAAAGTGTGTGTTCTCAACTTCTATCTGTTTATTTCACAAGTTTAGGCTTATTATTACCAAAATAACACTATTTATACTATTAAGGAAAGACTTTTAGATACATTTTCGACACACAAAGTGTGTGTTCTCAACTTCTATCTGTTTATTTCACAAGTTTAGGCTTATTATTACTCAAATAACACAATTCTATCTGTTCAGGAAAGATTTTTAGTTATATTTTCGACACACAGAGTGTGTGATCTCAATTTCTATCTGTTTATTTCACAAGTTTAGGCTTATTATTACCAAAATAATACAATTCAATCTGTTCAGGAAATACTTTTAGTCGCATTTTCCAACTTCTATCTGTTTACTTTACAAGTTTAGCCTAATATTTACTCAAATAACACAATTCTATCTGTTCAGGAAAGATTTTTAGTTACATTTTCGACACACACACACACACACACAAACATTCACAGACACACACACAGACACACCATCACACACACACACACAGAGAGAGAGAGAGAGAGAAAGAGAGAGAGAGAGAGAGAGAGAGAGATATTTTTTCCAAGTTTAGGTTTCTTTCCACTCAAATAACACAATTTAGATGTGTTTTGAATTATATTTTGGATGCAAAAGTATGTTTTGACAAGTTTTACCCTTTTATTTTACAAGTTTAGGCTTAATATTACTCAAATAACACAATTTAATCTAGTCAGGAAGGATTTGTTATTATATTTTGGATGCACAAAGAGATGTTTTCAACTTTTTTACTGATTTTTTGCAGGGTATGTATTAATTTTTATTTATTTTGTTTTGTATACATTTACAAATTTTTAACTTAAGAGTTTAGTATTTATTTAAATTTTTTCAAAAACACTAAAAAAAGTACTTTTAGCTAAAATGTAAGCCACAGAATATATTATTATTATTATTATTATTATTATTATTATTATTATTATTATTATTATTAGGGTTTACTGATTTCCACTATGCTATTTTTGGTTGTGTATTTCTATATGTATTTATTTAGGTCCGGTTACGCCTGCTACGTAGGAAAGTTTGTTTATTTTAGAGTTTGCTGAGTATTTTGTTACTGCTATACTAGGTAAAAGTTTTCTAAATATATCAGGTAGGGCTCCATCCATATACTTTTGTTTTTGCTGTTTGGAGATGATGCGATCAGCATCACTCTCCATCTGCTTTTTATTTTATGTACCCAATATTATTTTGAGGCTTAGTGAATTCTAGAGCCTATTTATGCAGGAGAGAGGGCTTGAAAATTTTGATCTCAGACAACCCACAACTATTTGTCAGAGTATTTTAAAGGATATTTTATATTTATTATGTGCCACTAGAATATCAAAGCTTGCTTAATTTTTATGTCTGTAACGCTGTTATTGTATTTCTAGCTAAGGCTTACTGGATAAAGTACACGAAATGTTTATCATTTCAACTATTTGCTTTTATACGAAGCCAAATTTTTAGTGTAACGAAAATTATGATGTGTCTATAAAGACTGAAATCCCTTTCCCGATGGGTCCATAACTGGACGCTTACGAACATTGTTTCTTTTATTTTAAAAAAATATAACCATTTATCAATATATTGACAATTCACAGGACAAGACGAAGTTCTCAGACGACTGACTATATGGACCATAGGTCCACTTGCTAAATTTTTTTCTATGCTAGAAGAATAATTTAGCCTTATAGCCTTTTTCAAGGTATTTTAGAAGTATTACTGGGTGTTTTGGGTGCATCAACATTTGGGTTATTTCCATTTGGTTTATTATACGAGGCTACAATCACTATTTGAACACTGAAATCCTCTGATTGAAACTAAAAGCTTAGGCTGTAACTAGGGACTTAGCATGTATATCGACAATTTATAGGACAACACGAACCTTACAAAGGATTATAGGTGACGTAGGACCACACGCCAGAGCTTTGTTAATCTGCAAGAAGGAGTTGCAACTAATGCTATGAGGATATAATGTTAATTTTTCATTGTTTCACAAGGAGGCTATTTTTTACACAATCAATATTTGCTTTTTCAAGTAACTACATGTACCAGAAGCACACATGCCAACACTAACTAGATTTTTGATTTATACTATCTCAGGTGCTAAATGTATCAAGAACACTGATTGTACATATTTTTGAGAATCCAACTATATCAGGATTTTTCTATGCAACTATATTTTTATTGACTTGCTTATTTAACAGATCAAACAGGAAGACTGCAAAATTTATTAAATGTATTTCTATAGTATAGGTGGTTTCAGAGATATAAAAAGAACAAATATAAGATTTCGCTTTTTTTGCTTCTGAGGCTAATCGCGACGCTAAGGGTAAATGGCGAGGAAATGTAACGGAGGAGAAACACTCCCAAGAGTTATGGGCTGCATGTAAGTTAATACCACAGAGATATTACAGCAGGTGTAGGTTCTACCACCAGAACTTTTCTATTATAATAATACTGGTTATGCTGTACTGTTAGCTAAAGATGCTGATATTTGAGAAACTCAAAAGCTTATTTGCAAAATTTTAAGATAAATAATAATCTGTTAGACTGTAAACATATTTTATATCCATTCTGCACAAGATCCGATGACAAAATTTAAAAATTGTAATCGCCCAGACAGGGACTCGAACCCTGGACAGATAGGTTAAAAGCCTAACGCTATACCAACTAAGCTATCTGGGCACAAGGTATTGTTTTCTTGAAAAATTAGTTATGTTAAGAAATATATTGAAACATTTGAGAACACTCTTGGTCTGGTTCGACAGAGAAGGAGACAACATTTCCAAATTTTTACAGACTGGGTGTATTTTTCCACTATAGAGGTCTTCACTATATGTAATTCGAAACGCTAAAGTTCAGCTAGCTTCCAAAATTGAGGTAAAGATTGTGTTTGGCGAGATTAACAAGTTACAATTATATCCAGTTACAGACAAATAAAGCTAAAACTCTTAGATTTACTGTACTAGCCAAGTTTTAGTAATATTTTCTTCACTTTAGTACAAATACCAAATAAATAGGTATATTTTATTTATAATTTGACAAAATGTACTAGTATTTAATTTACAAAGTTAGGTAAAAAGCAGTATTTTTAAAAATATTGTTACTGCCTTCAAATTTTATGTTATTTAGCCACTAACAACTGATTTACACTGTTTGGCATTTTTTAAATAGGAAAAGAAGGAATTATTTGTTTATTATTTTTACTTTATATTTATATTTATTTAAGAAAACAATTCTACAGTTTAACTTAATTTTAACAAATTGTTACTAATTTATATATCAAAGTTATGTTATTTAGAGTGTATCAAGGCGTATAAAGTTAATATTTGTATTTATCAGTTCAACTAACAATTATATTTTACACACAAAAGATGATGTTTACAGTTAAATTACTTGAATCAGAGAATAATATTTTACAGTAATTGATTCATTCAGCACTAGTCAGTACTTTTATGCTTCAGAAAGTTTTCTTAATTTTCTATTACGCATGCTATTTTGGGCTATTTTTAAAATGTATTTCTAAGGCAAACTGGTTTAATTTGCTGCTTATAATGCAAAGTTGACATAGTTTTCGCACAATGCATTGTACATTTGTTATATTCTCTACTTACAATTCAAATATTATGCTTATTTAATGTATAAGTAACTAACTCTCTAGCTTTCTTAAACCCGAAGGTTCATGGCTGCAGCAACACATGCCTTTCATCTGTCCCTGTCCTGAGCAAGATCTATATACTCCTTTCCTTTCCTACCAATTTCCTTTTGGTCCATCTCTACATTATCCCTCCATCTTTGTTTTGGTCTTTCTATTGGTCTTTTACCATCAGGTTTCCCAACAAGAATCCTGTATACTCTTCTTTCCTCTCCCATTTGTACCACAGGATCTACACACCTAAGTCTTTTTGATTTAATTATTCTAATAATATCTGGACATGAATACAAATTATGTACTTCCAAATTATGTAACCTTCTCCACTCATCTGTCTCCTCATCTGTTTTAGGTCCAAATATTTTCCTAAGGATTTTATTTTCAAATACTCTCAATTTATGTTCCTTTTTCAATGTAAGGGACCAAGTTTATTTACTGTATTTAACTTTTATTTTTTTGTAATTAACAAAAATTAAAAGCTTATACTGTAGTTATTATATTTTTTTCTATCAGCTTATTTTGAAATTAATATTATTAGGTATAGTCTTTGATTTATAACTATATTGCTTTTTTATCAATTTATCTAAGAGTACACGCAGACAAACACGTGTGTTCACACTTTTATGTAAATAGATATGCCATTTTTCAATATTTTAGTATGAAGATTGCACTTTAGCTATTTAAGCAAGGGTAGGAAAGGTAGGATTTCTGAGAATTTGTTGCAGGATTTTGTTGTCCAAGTATAGATGAGAACTGAGCTGGGAGACTGTTTTGAACCTTTTCATGAGAGTTTGCATGTGAACTGTATGCAAATTGAGCACTGCATGCTTCTAAGTTTTGCTGTTATTTTACATCAAGTCTGTGAGACTGTAGTCAGTTTTCCCATTTCAAGTAGTTTTTATTGATTGTATTTGTATATGTTTTGGGGACTTAGCAGTTTTATGTTATGAGGCAGTTTGTTGTAGAATATTTTTACCGGATTGTTTTGAGATATTGAGTGTCTGCTGTTTTACTTGTAATTATTTTCCTTTTTGTGTTGTGTATTTGACTATATTTTGTCCAAGTTCGTAGTATTTAGAATAATTGTTATTGACTTGTAGATGTAGGGAGTAATAATCATTTGCAAGATGCCCTATACTTTAGTCTGAACATTATTCGTAGTGTTCACTTTTGAACCCTTAGTATTCTTGTAGTATTATTAATGTAGAGGTAAATTAGGCTGAAATGTAGGCATTTTTCTGATAAATTATACTCACTTAGTTGTTTCAGCAGGTAGAAGTTGCATGATGGTTTACTGCTGATGATGTTAATTTGCTCTTCTTATGTACTACGTAGATGTACTAGATATATTGTGTTTGCAGTTTTATGTTTCTCTAAGGTTTCAGCTATGTAGTTTTTAAACTGTGCTATGGCTTAACTATTGATTTCTTTTTCTGGATGCCATGTTGGTTCTGTGTATTCCTCTTGCTGCTTGAATTTGACTTAGGTTGTTTGCTTTCTTTCTTACATCCTTATTTGTTTATTTGTTCAGTATTTTTTTATTTTTTTTAATATTCTTTTACATAAAAAATTCAAAGTACATTGTTAAAGTCAAAGTGTGTTAAAATTCAATTTTTCAAAGTTAAAGTTTTAAAAATACAATTTTCTAAAATTAAAAGTTATAATAGTACATTTTTGTTACTAGAAGTTTTTATACTAGGGCAAATTATTTTGTTGTTAATGTAAAATTTGTTAGTTAATGTAATATTTGTTAGTTAATGTAAAATTAAAGTAATTATAAATCAATTTTTCAAAATTAAAGTTTTAAAAATACAATTTTCTAAAATTAAAAATTATAATAGTACATTTTTGTTAGTAGAAGTTTTTATACTAGGGCAAATTATTTTGTTGTTAAAATAAAATATGTTAGTTAATGCAAAATAAGAAAAATAAAAAAATACTGAACAAATAAACAAATAAGGATGTAAGAAAGAAAGCAAACAACCTAAGTCAAATTCAAGCAGCAAGAGGAATACACAGAACCAACATGGCATCCAGAAAAAGAAATCAATAGTTAAGCCATAGCACAGTTTAAAAACTACATAGCTGAAACCTTAGAGAAACATAAAACTGCAAACACAATATATCTAGTACATCTACGTAGTACATAAGAAGAGCAAATTAACATCATCAGCAGTAAACCATCATGCAACTTCTACCTGCTGAAACAACTAAGTGAGTATAATTTATCAGAAAAATGCCTACATTTCAGCCTAATTTACCTCTACATTAATAATACTAC